>NW_028270148.1:117069898-117175612 GCF_037043375.1 Chiloscyllium plagiosum
AGGATAGCAAAGATGATTCTGGATCAGAGTGAGAGAGACAGGGTAGTGATTATGGGAGACTTTGACTTTCTAAATATTGGCTGGAAATGCTATAGTTCCTGTACCTTAGCTGGGTCAGTTTTTGTCCAATGTGTGCAGGATGATTTCCTGACACAGTATGTAGACAGGCCAACAAGGGGCGAAGCCACATTAGATTTGGTACTGGGTAATGAACCAGGCCAGGTGTTAGATTTGGAGGTAGGTAAGCACTTTGGTGATAGTGACCACAATTTGGTTATGTTTACTTTAGCGATGGAAAGGAATAGGTGTATACCGCAAGGCAAGAGTTATAGCTGGGGGAAAGGCAACTATGATGCAATTAGGCAAGACTTAGGATGCATTGGATCGTGGAAGGAAACTGCAGGGGATGGGCACAGTTGAAATGTGGAGCTTATTCAAGGACCAGCAAGTATCAGGAGGGAGAGGAACACAGCAAGGCAGGCAGCATCAGGAGGCTGGGGGAACACAGCAAGGCAGGCAGCATCAGGAGGCTGGGGGAACACAGGAAGGCAGGCAGCATCAGGAGGCTGGGGGAACACAGGAAGGCAGGCAGCATCAGGAGGCTGGGGGAACACAGCAAGGCAGGTAGCATCAGGAGGGAGAGGGACACAGCAAGGCAGGCAGCATCAGGAGGGAGAGGGACACAGCAAGGCAGGCAGCATCAGGAGGGAGAGGGACACAGCAAGGCAGGCAGCATCAGGAGGAGAGGGTCACAGCAAGGCAGGCAGCATCAGGAGGAGAGGGACACAGCAAGGCAGGCAGTATCAGGAGGTGGGGAAGTCAAGGTTTTGGATGTAACCCTTCTTCAGGAGTAAGATTAGGGCCTGTAAAGGACAGTAGAGGGAGGTTTGCATAGAGTCTGACTAGGTAGGAGAGGCACTAAGTGAATGTTTTCCATCAGTATTCACACAGGAAAAAGAATGTTGTTGAGGAGAATACTGAGATACAGGCTACTAGACTGGATGGGATTGAGGTTCACAAGGAGGAGACTTTAGCAATTCTGGAAACTGTGAAAATAGGTAAGTCCCCTGGGCCAGATGGGATTTATCCTAGGATTCTCTGGGAAGCCAGAGAGGAAATTGAAGAGCCTTAGACTTTGATCTCTATGCCGTCATTGTCTTCAGGAATAGTGCCAGAAGACTGGAGGATAGCAAATGTTGTTTCTTTGTTCAAGAAGGGGAGTAGAGACAACCCTGGTAATTATAGACCAGTGAGCCTTACTTTAGTTGTGTGTGAAGTGTTGGAAAGGATTAAAAATCCTATCTCTTATCATCTAAAAAGGAGCAAGTTGATTAGGGATAGTCAATATGGTTTTGTGAAGGGTAGGTCATGCCTCACAAACGTTAGAGTTCTTTGAGAAGGTAACCAAACAAGTAGATGAGGGTAAGGGGTTGATGGGGTGTATATAGATTTCATTAAGGTGATTGATAAGGTTTCCCACTGTAGGCTATTGCACAAAATACTGTGGCATGGGATTGAGGGTGTTTTAGTGGTTTGGATCAGAAATTGGCCAGCTGAAAAAAGACAGTGTTGGTTGATGGGAAATGTTCATCCTGGAGTTCAGTTACTAGTGGTGGTGTATTGCAAGGATCTGTTTTGGGTCCATTGCTGTTTGTCATTTTTATAAATGACCTGGATGAGGGTGTAGAAGGATGGGTTAGTAAATTTGCAGAGGTGATTTTGCCTGTCTTCGGATGCTGCCTGAATTGCTGTGCTCTTCCAGCACCACTGATCCAGAATCTGGTAAATTTGCAGATGACACTAAAGTCAGTGGAGCTGTCGCCATTGCTGAAGGATGTTGCAGGTTACAGAGGGACATAGATAAGGTGGCGGAGAGGTAGCAAATGGAGTTTAATGTGGAAAAGTGTGAGGTCATTCACTTTGGAAGGAGTAACAAGAATGCAGAGTACTGGGCTAATGGTAAGATTCTTGGTAGTGTGGATGAGCAGAGGGATCTTGGTGTCCATATACATAGATGCTTGATGGTTGCCACCCAGGTTGATAGGGTTGTTAAAGTGGTGTACGGTGTGTTAGCTTTTATCGGTAGAGGGATTGAGTTTCGGAACCATGAGGTCCCGCTGCAGCTGCACATGGAGTTCTGGTCGCCACGTTACAGGAAGGATGTGGAAGCATTGGAAAGGGTGCATAGGAGATTTTCCAGGATGTTGCCTGGTCTGGAGGGAAGGTCTTATGGGGAAAGGCTGAGGGACTTAAGGCTGTTTTTGTTAGAGAGTCGAAGATTAAGAGGTGACTTAATAGAGACATACAAGATAATCAGAGGATTAGATTGGGTGGACAGTGAGGGCCTTTTTCCTTGGATGGTGATGGCTAGCACAAGAGGACAAGGCTTTAAATTGAGGGATGATAGATATAGGACAGATGTTAGAGGTAGGCTCTTTACTCAGTAGTAAGACTATGGAATATCCTGCCTGCGACAGTAGTAGACTTGCCAACAATAAGGGCATTTAAATGGTCATTGGATAAATATATGGATGTTAATAGAATAATGTAGGTTCGATGGGCTTCAGATCGGTTTCACAGGTCGGCGCAACATTGTTCTATGTTCTTCTAAAAGGGACAGTGTGGACTCAATGGGCCAAATGTCCTGTTTCCACACTATAGAGATTCGATGGTTCTATGATAAGGGGTCACAGTCTCAGTTGAGGCCATTTTGGACTGAGATGAGATATTTATTCACTCGAGGGTGTTGAATGTGTGAAATTCTGCACAGGATGAGGCAGTAGAGGCCAAATTACTTAAGTTTAAGAAAATAATAGAAATTTCTGGAAGTAAAAGTTGTTGAGGTGTCTGGGAAAAGCACGGGAAATGGCATTGTGAGGATCAGCCATGATGATGTTGAATGGCCATTTCCTGTTTCTGTTAAACTGGAGAGTTAGAGCCCCACCATGTGGCCACAGTGCCACTACATGAGGAATCTCTGCACAGAGAGACACACACACACACGCACATACACCAGTGGGGGGAGGTTAAAAAAGGGGGGCTACAAGGTCAGGATGTCCAGTCTGCTCATCATAATTCAACCATCGGAGGAAGTCAATGTGACAAAATAACTGACTGTGGGGCTGATGAAACTTTGGGAAAGGGGAAGTTAATGGAGATGCACGAAGATTGTAGAGGATGACAACCTGGAGGCATTTCTAGAGGTAGGGAGGGGACAGGTCATGGAGAAAGGATAGATATTTTAATATCGAGGCACTTTCTCCAAGAACCGATACATATTGGGGAGCTCGGGGCAGCGGGGAAGACAGATATGGACAGCAGAATTCGGGATAGCCTCTTAACTTCTCATTGAAGACTCCAATGCAGAATTATTCAGGGTTCTCCAAATTTGTCTGTAATGGGTCCACACCTGAAACTCTGACTGGCCTGTTTGACAGAGCGACAGGGACAGAGACAGAGACAGAGTGACCCATGACTCAGAGGGTGACCTCTGACCTGGAGAGAAGGGTCCTACACCACTCCGACAATCGTGTGAATTTGTTGGCTCATTGAGTTTGCTGACAGGCCAGAGCTGGGGCTGGATTAAGAGCCTGGAGGTGACCACTAGGAAATGGGTTCCAAGTCCAATTTGCCTTGTTGGGGGGTGGGGGGGGGGGTTCTTGCCAATTGAGTCTATTACATTGATATTAACAAACCCTGTGTGTACTACAACTCAGTCACTCATGGCACTAATTGCTGAGTATGCCCCTCATTGTCCTCTCAGACCCTGGCTTCACATACTCAAACTTCACTTCCAACCTTTCAACATGTACCCCCCCCCCATCCTGTCGACTCCACTGCCAACCACAGAACACAAGCCTCATGTCCGTAATGTCCCTTGAAAACAAACATTCAATTCACCCCCTTGTTCAACATCCTTTCAACTCAATTCATCCAAATTCCCGAGATCACACAAAGACAGAGGCTGTGAAAAACATGACAGACAGACAGGATAGACTGCGCCCGTCCCAGAGTTTCTTGCACAGGACCTACCCACACCACCCAGAGTGTGTAGGGAATAAGTCCAGCCTCACATGATATACTATGCTAAGATTATAGGAACAGGAGTAGGCTACTCAGCCCTCATGCTTGTTCCACTATTCCATAAGATCATGGCTGATCTAAGGCCTAGTTCCAAATCCCTTATTACTTTTGCCAAGAAAAAAGGTATCTCAGATTTAAAATTTGCAGCTGATTCAGCATCCCCCGCTGCTGCTGTGTTCCAAACCTGGACCCAGCCTGTGTGTGTAGAGGCACTTCCTAACATCTGGCCCTAATTCTGAGCCGGTGCCTCCTAGCTCTAGAATCTCCACCCAGTGGAAATAGTTTCTCTTTATCAACCCTGTCTTTTCCTGTTAATACCTCAGTAGCAATATTAATATATCAAGGCAGCTGCTGTCACTGGAAATCTCAGTCTCTTATTTGGCACCTCATCCCAAATGGACATGAGAACCTTTCTCAATCTTTCTGACAGTACAGACTGAGTCTTGGTTAATCTGAAAGAGTGCATTGCTGACATTGTGACTCTGTCTCAGCGATTGACTGAAGTGTCAAGCTGCATTTTGGAAGGTATTTATTTTTATATGGAGTCCGGAACATTAGCTACTGAGATACACTGACAGTATAACGCGTCACAACCCCAGTAGGTATCACTGCTATCTGATCAGCTCCAACAGATATGGAGGAAAAAGTTATTCAGTAGAATAGAAACAGGCTGCTCTTAAAATGATACGGTGGTCTTTAAGTCATGAAGGGATTGGACAGAATTAAGAAACTATCTGCTAGCAAAGTGGTCATAGAACATAGAACAATACAGCACAGAACAGGCCCTTCGGCCCACGATGTTGTGCCGAACATTTGTCCTAGCTTAAGCACCTATCCATGTACCTATCCAATTGCCACTTAAAGTTCGCCAATGATTCTGACTCTGCCACTCCCACAGGCAGCGCATTCCATGCCCCCACCACTCTCTGGGTAAAGAACCTACCCCTGACATCTCCCCTATACCTTCCACCCTTCACCTTAAATTTATGTCCCCTTGTAACACACTATTGTACTCGGGGAAAAAGTTTCTGACTGTCTACTCTATCTATTCCTCTGATCATCTTGTACACCTCTATCAAGTCACCCCTCATCCTTCGCCGTTCCAACGAGAAAAGGCCTAGCACTCTCAACCTATCCTCGTATGACCTATTCTCCATTCCAGGCAACATCCTGGTAAATCTTCTCTGCACCCTCTCCAAAGCTTCCACATCTTTCCTAAAGTGAGGCGACCAGAACTGCACACAGTACTCCAAATGTGGCCTAACCAAGGTCCTGTACAGCTGTAACATCACTTCACGACTCTTGAATTCAATCCCTCTGCTAATGAACGCTAATACACCATAGGCCTTCTTACAAGCTCTATCCACCTGAGTGGCAACTTTCAAAGATCTATGAACATAGACCCCAAGATCCCTCTGCTCCTCCACCTCACTAAGAACCCCACCGTTAACCCTGTATTCCGCATTCTTATTTGTCCTTCCAAAATAGACAACCTCACACTTGGCAGGGTTGAACTCCATCTGCCACTCCTCAGCCCAGCTCTGCATCATATCTAAGTCCCTTTGCAGCCGACAACAGCCCTCCTCACTATCCACAACTCCATCAATCTTCGTACTGTCTGCAAATTTACTGACCCACCCTTCGACTCCCTCTTCCAAGTCATTAATAAAAATTACAAACAGCAGAGGACCCAGAACTGATCCTTGCGGAACTCCACTTGTAACTGGGCTCCAGGCTGAATATTTACCATCTACCACCACTCTCTGACTTCAACCGGTTAGTCAGTTCTCTATCCAACTGGCCAAATTTCCCTCTATCCCATGCCTCCTGACTTTCTGCATAAGCCTACCATGGGGAACCTTATCAAATGCCTTACTAAAATCCATGTACACTACATCCACTGCTCTACCCTCATCCACATGCTTGGTCACCTCCTCAAAGAATTCAATAAGACTTGTAAGGCAAGACCTACCCTTCATAAATCCGTGCTGGCTGTCCCTAATCAAGCAGTGTCTTTCCAGATACTCAGTACCCTTTCCATTACTTTGCCTACCACCGAAGTAAGACTAACTGGCCTGTAATTCCCAGGGTTATCCCTATTCCCTTTTTTGAACAGGGGCACAACATTCACCACTCTCCATTTCCCTGGTACCACCCCTGTTGACAGTGAAGACGAAAAGATCATTGCCAACGGTTCTGCAATTTCCTCTCTTGCTTCCCACATAATCCTAGGATATATCCCGTCAGGCCCGGGGGACTTGTCTATCCTCAAGTTATTCAAAATGCCCAACACATCTTCCTTCCTAACAAGTATCTCCTCTAGCTTACCAGTCCGTTTCACACTCTCCTCTTCAACAATACGGTCCCTCTCGTTTGTAAATACTGAAGTACTCATTCAAGACCTCACTTATCTCTTCCGACTCAATACACAGTCTCCCACTACTGTCCTTGATCGGACCTACCCTCGTTCTTGTCATTCTCATGTTTCTCACATACGCATAAAATGCCTTGGGGTTATCCTTGATCCTACCCGCCAAAGATTTTTCATGCCCTCTCTTAGCTCTCCTAATCCCTTTCTTCAGCTCCCTTCTGGCTATCCTGTATCCCTCCAATGCTCTGTCTGAACCCTGTTTCCTCAACCTTATGTAAGCCTCCTTCTTCCTCTTTACAAGACATTCAACCTCCCTCATCAACCAAGGTTCCCTCACACGACCATCTCTTTCCTGCCTGACAGGTACATATATATCAAGGACACGTCGTATCTGTTCCTTGAAAAAGTTCCACATATCCACGACATCCTTCCCTGACGGCCTATGCTCCCAACTTAAGCTCCTCAGATCCTGTCTTACAGCATCGTATTTACCCTTCCCCCAATTGTAAAACCTACCCTGTTGCACGCACCTATCTCTCTCCATAACCAAGGTGAAAGTCACAGAATTGTGGTCACCATCACCAAAATGTTCACCCACTAACAAGCCCATCACTTGTCGCGGTTCATTACCGAGTACCAAATCCAATATGGCCTCCCCTCTGGTCGGACAATCTACATACTGAGTTAGAAAAGCTTCCTGGACACACTGCACAAACACGCCCCCATCCAATCTACTTGATCTAAAGAGCTTCCAATCAATATTTGGGAAGTTGAAATCACCCATGACTACTACCATGTGGCTTCTGCACCTTTCCAAAATCTGTTTCCCAATCTGTTTCTCCACATCTCTGCTGCTATTGGGGGGCCTATAGTAAACACCCAACAAGGTGACTGCACCTTTCCTATTTCTGACTTCAGCCCATACTACCTCTAAAGGCAGATCCCCCTCGAACTGCCTTTCTGCAGCCGTTATGCCATTTCTAATTAGCAACGCCACCCCCCCCTCCTTTTTTACTACCCTCCCTAATCTTACTGAAACATCTGTAACCAGGAACCTCCAACAACCATTCCTGTCCCTCTTCTATCCACGAGTCAGTTACTAGAAAATAGAGTTATGATAATTGATTAAAAACAGGAGGTAATAAAGACAATTACATAGTGAACTACTGGGATCAGAAAGCAGAGACTGAAAGGATGGGCAGGATGTGGCCTGGGATGGAGCGTCCTTTAGTGATGAGGAGGCGCTGGATAAGCTCAGGCTGTTTGGAGCAGAGAGAGCCAAAGGGGAACCTGATCGATGTGTAAGATTACGAAAAGCATGGAAACAAAGCAGCTGATTGCCCAAGTTGAAGGGTCACTAACAAGGGTGTATCATTAAGGTGAAAAGCAAGAGGGTTAGAGGGGATTGGAGGAAAATGTTTTTTACCCAGAAGATGATGGGAGTCTGGAATGCGCTGCATGGGAGGGGAGTTGAGGGAAACCTCAACTTTTGACAGTATTCAGAGGAATGTCATAACATTTAAGGCTATGGGCCTACTGTTGGAAAACTGGGCCGAGTGTGGATTTACAGTAATCTTTGTCAGTACAGAGTCGATGGGCTGAAGGGCCTTCACTGTATGATTCGGAGTAGAGCAATTAGAGAGCACTTCCAAAAATCCAACCCAGACTCAATGGGCCGAATGGTCTGGTGTTGCATCTTGGATTTTGAAGAGCAGATTGCCTGTTGCAGCAGTTAGTAGCTGTCAATCATGCGCATAACAAACCCTGGATCCTTAGCAAGTTCCCAGTATTACTAACATTTTGGATTTTAGTTTGCAGAATTGTCTATGACAGAGCTGGAGTCACTGGTCACATCGAAGGAAATAAAAAAGGTTACTTTCTCTTCAACTCTTCTCCAAGTAGGCCAGACTTTCCAGATCTTTCACTTTGGACTCTATAGAGATTTTCTGGGAGTTCACCGAAACTGCTTATCCGCTGTTGTAAGGACACAATGCAGTAGAGAGCCAATGTGACATTTTTTTTTAAAGTTGTATTGAAGTAGACATCAGGATTTATGGTGTGATTGCTGTCTTATGTGGAAGAATTCACTCTCTGGCAAATGGCGCATGTCGCACTGACTGAAACTTGTTGCAATGACTCATGACGATGGCAATGGCAGGTTCTGTTTGAAATGTTATCGACGTCTGAGTGGCAATGTAAACATTCTGGGCTGGAAATGGGAGTATTAAGTGAGAACAACAAGATGAAACAGCAAGTGGGAGAAGCATGTTGGAAAGATTGAGGATGCACTGCTTTTGCTGTGTGTGGAGTGACTGGTAACTGGCCACCAACCACTTCAGTCTGCTCAGTTTGGCTGAAAACTCAGAAAAACAACATTCAACCATTTCCCAAGGCAACAAATACTTTCTTAACTCAAAAATATTCAACTCTAAATGTGCTTGTCAGATGTGAAATATAATGTAATCTGAGTTTGGCAGATTTTAATCAGTGATAGGCCATTGCAGCTCACAATTCGAACCTCAACTGGTTTTGTTGAAAGGTTTTATGGATGATGCTGCATGACAGAATCTGCACACCAGAGGGCAGTGTTACTCCACAGGATGAACAATGCTGTCCAGCCACAGAATGGCCATCATCAGGTTAAAGGAAAATGGTCCCCATTAGCAGCTATTGATTCTCAGTCCTTTGTTTGCCCAGCTGTTGTTCTTGCTCTCTCTGGTCTCTATTCCCAACTATTATTTACTCCCTCCACACCACCTTCAGTGTTTATATCAACCTTATCCCTACCTCTGAGCCAGGTTCAAGTCCCATCTGCTTCCGAGAGGGGTCATGACATCCCTGAACAGACAAATTAGAAAACATCTCCAATGCAATTATTCACTTTGCTGTTTAAAAGCCAGTGTCCAGTCATTCTCTAATTGCATCAGAACTATAAACTGTTTTCAAAAAATGGCCATGGACTGATTTCACTGTCCTAATGTGGAAGGGACAGGTTTTCAAACAAAGGCTTCAGTTTCTGAGCAGCACCATTAAAGATACTGTCTTCACACCCAGGTTAGAGTTAACACTGACCCTGCAACATCTACATAAGATGCGAATGGCAGTGGGGTAATGGATTTGTTGCTGGATTAATAGTGCAAAGGCACATGATCTAGGGTTCAAATCCTTCCATGGCAACTGGGGAATCTAGATGCTATTGAAAGCTCGTATGATTAATGGTGAGCAGGAAACAGTCATTGATTGTTGTAAAAACCCACCCGAGTTTATTAGTATCCTTTAGGGAGAGAGATCTGCCATCCTTATCCCGATCTGGCCTATGTGACTCCAGTCACACAGCAACATGGTAGACTCTTACACGGCCCTCCGAAATGGCCCTGCAAACCCCTCAGTTCAAGGGCAATTAGGGATTAGCCTTGCCGGTGACAAAATCACAGCACTTACTGTCACTGAAAAACCACAGAACAACTGATTTTCAAATCATCTCTCTTTATTTCTGTATATTCTAAAAGGAAATGTACATTCTACAGTTATAAAAGAACCTGGGCATGCACATCAACCTATACAGCTTCCTCTCTGTACCAGAATTTTTCCATAGGAATTTCACCAACATTTACAATTCATAGTTATTACTGTACATACAGCTCAAATCATTGCAAACTATTATGTCCACCTTGTCTTTACACTGTGCAAAATCCTCAATAGATGCATTGGCAAAATAAAGCAGAAATAATAATAAAGATCAGGTTTCACCTCAAGAATCTGAATAAGACATTTAGATATTGGTCCCTCACCCCCCAAATGAGCTCAGGTTTGTGGGATACAGCATCACTTTGGAGACCAGCTGAACTGGTGCCTGTATTGTTCTGAGATAGTGGTTTCCTAAATGACCAAGGCCATTTCAGCTCTGTCGTGTCTCGAAAGGTGGTTGCATCCCTGCTATTTGGCTCTGTATGAGACAGACCACCGGCTTGATGTGGAAAATGGCAGTGCCCGAAATGCCGAGAACCAGTGATGCTTTACTGAACGGGCTTGGAAACCATCCAAACCTCCACAAAAAAAAAACTAAACAGGAAACAAAACCAAACATTCACCAGGATCCCGCCGTTGGTCAGAATCGGAATAGTTACATCAGTTTGCAATCATTTTCTGCAAGTCCCTGACAGATTAGCTGACATGAGAGAAATTTATAAACCCAGCACAGCAAAAGATAATTAACCTGCAAAGAAAAACTTGATATTTACAGATTCTTCTCTAATATAAACACTTAAATCACCTTGGTATAAATAAATAAACATCAATGTATTCTCTGTGGAACTCTCCAGAAACTGGCGAGCAACAAATCATCTGAATGACTGATTAGTTTCATTTTATTTTGAGAAAGCCAAAATTAGACTGATTTTAAAATGTTCAGAAAAATAAAAGTGGGATCCTTGGCTCAGTCTGTGTGGGAGCTTACCAAAGGTGTTAATGTGGTTGGGAACATCAGCACTTTGGCGTGCATGAATGACAGGTCAGGAAGGCTCGCTATCACTTTGGCTGCTTCTGTACTGAGAACTTCCTCCTGTCTTGGTTTCCTAACGAAAATAAATAATTATTATAAATTTGAATACTTCAGCCAAGGAATACTAAAAAACATTCAACATTATTTTTGAAAGTCAGAGTGATGCATAAAGTCCAGAAGTCAAATATTCAAAGATCAGTGTAAAACAACATCAAAAGCTTTACTCCCTCGAAAAAGCTGGAGATTATAAACAGTGTTTACACAGCACCTTCACCTGCCAAAGCAATTCACATGCCTGGATAGAAGGCAGTCTCTCCGATCCAATAACTCAGGCACAGGGATAGATTTTGGGGGGGGGGGGGGGGGGGGGGGGGCGCAAGAGGGTGGTGGAGAAAAGATTAAGAATCCAAACAGGTGAATTTACAGGAGTCAAATGGTGGAGTGATCCAAATGGGATCTGCAGCATCAAGGCAAAACAAGGAGAATGTAGAGACCAGAGGCTGAGGGCAAGAACTGGGGAGCTTTAAAATCAAGCCACTGATGATCTGCAATTCACAGGTCAGCAAGGAGGGGGGGGGGGGGCATGGAGAATCAGGAAGGGAAGGCAATGGCCAAGTGCCATTATCACGAGACTATTCATCCAGAAACTCAGATCATCTCCCAGCCCCAGTCCCCACTTGAATTCAATAAACAAATTCTGAAATCAAGGATTTACTGAAGATCATGAAATCACTGTCGATTGTCTAAAAACCCATCTGGCTCAATTATCTCCTTCAGGGAAGGAAATCTGCCTTCCTTACCTGATCTGACCTCCATATGACTTCAGACCCACAGCAATGTGGGTTGACTCTTAACTGCCCTCTACGCAAATGGGGATGGGCAATAAATACTGACCTAGCAGCGACACCTCATCCTGCAAATGAATGAAGAAAGGAGCTAAGCAGCAAAACATTGGATCAACTCAAGTTCACACTGGGTGGGAAACAGGAAGCTGCCGGAGAAAGCTTTGTAATAGCCAAACCTAAAGGAGCAAAGGGAAGGGTGGACAAATGTGGCAGGGGCAGGGGCAGGGGCAGGGGCCGGTGATGCTGCACCTACTGGAACACTCTTTCTTGCTGATGGGGAGGATACCGAGATCAAAAACATAGCTCAGGGCCTAAACAGCTTGGCATGGCCTGGGACAATGACAGAACTATTGAACAGGGAATGGAGATCAAGGAGAGTCAGAGACTGGGCACACTGCACTGAATAACTCCCTAAAGCCTGTCCACCATCTGCAAGGCACAAGTCAGGAATGTGATGGAATACACCCTACTTGCTCCATCAACACTCAAGAAGCTTTATACCAACCAGGACAAAGCAGCCCACTTGATTGGCACACCACAAATATCCACTCCCTCTACCACTGACACTTAGGAGTGTGCACCACTTTCAGGATGCCCTGCAGAAAGTCACTAAGCTGTCCTAATAGCAGGTTCCAAACCCCACCAATTCTATACAGAAGGACAAGGCAGCAGATACATGGGAATCCCACCACCTGCACATTTCCCTCCTAGCCACTTACTTGGCACTATGTCATGCTCGGTCTCCCTAACAGCATGCCAGGGTTACTACAGCATATGGTCTCTGGCAGTACAAGGCAACAGCTCAGCACCACTTTCTCAAGGAATTCAGGATGGGTAGCAGATGTTGGCCCAGCCAGCAATGCTCATATGTCAGGAATTAATCAGAAAAGGCAATAGTCTTGGCCTTTTAATGTGACATAGGAGGAATACTATATTCACCAAGGGCTGGAGGCATCAGCCATGGTGATATGAGAGAGATAGCAGAGGAACCGAAAGCTGCAGTGAGGGATGTGACAGTGGCAAATGTTGGCAGCTCTCTATGAAACCTGCTGAGTGGGCAGTGCCATGGAAAAGAGGGAGGGAAGGTATAAGGGAAGAATGTTGTAGTTAAGTCTGTTTAAACGTAAGTGACAGGGGGTGTGTCAGGAACAAAGAGCAAGGATAGTGCACTGCGATCACAAACACATCACAGATTACTGCTGAGTTTTAATTGCAGTGATGAGTGAGGTGAAATAAGCAGAAAAGAGATTGGAAGGCATGTGACACCAGGTTATAGCCCTCCAGGGGGTTTATTCGCTGCTTCTTCACAATTTCACCTGAAGGGAGTGCTCCAAAAGCATGAGAATTCAAATATAACCTGGTGTCATGTGACTTCCAAAACCATCCACCCCAGTCCACCATTGGCATCTCCACAAGGAAGAGGTGAGACACAAGGCTATAGATAGGAAAGAATGTGAAATAAACAGGTCCCATCTTCAGAGCAGCTACAAATATTGGAAATGCAACTGTGTCTGAATTGGATGAAAGATGATCCCACTGAAGACAGCTGTGCACTGTCAACACGGAATTCACTTCAAAATAGAATTACATTGGAGAGTCTTTGTTCAGCTATTCACAAAGAATATCTCCAGTTCAAAGAAAATAAACTGGGTTACACTTGAGACACTTTCAAGAAGCAGTTCATTGTCAAGGTTCTGTTTCTGGGGAACATCATGTAGATTAAGCACCTTAAATATTAATACAAAAGTATATTTTAATTTTTAATCAGATACCCAACTGTTGTGTACACTGCACCATCCCTGGTAAACCTACCTGCTGGATGGGATTTCAAATAATGCGATTCCTTACCTGGTGGATGTGCTAGTCTTCTCTGCTGTCAACATGAGCCGAGCAAATGCATCAGTCATTCGGTTTACTGTACCAGAGTCTTCCAGTTTACATGTAGTCAGCTCATACAGTTCTGGGTCAACACCTGCAAGGTAATGTGGAACAGAATCAGAGGAACCTTGCTACAGCCACATGGAACTCAGCTACACAGCTACCAATATAGCTCCAAGCCCAGGGTTCCGATTTCTGTAAACATCTGAAATATTTATATCAAAATTACCAAACTGTTAACAAGTTTCAATCCTTATTATGCCAGCTGCAATCTCACTGAAGTTTCCAATCGCGCACAGAATTAGCCAAGTCACCGCTGAGGAGTTTAAATGGCGACATTGTTTTGCATGACATAGAACAGATTCTCTGTAAAAATGTGGCCCACGTTTGCATACACAGTGCAGATTGCTTGAAATTTAAAGGAAACTCTCCATATTGAACAGTTTCCACATCGCTTTCTTCCCGATAGATAAATACTATTTTGGTTAGTGATAGTCATTGCAACTTAGCTGCAGCTGAAACCTGGCCTTTTAAATACCTTGTACAATATTGATTAAATGATTTGAAATACAGTCAGAGTTGTACAGCACAGAAATACCCTTTGCAACTGATAGCAAATGAGTTCTTCCTATTTTGCAAACTCTTGATCCTGGGACTACCACTAAAAATGCAGACACTGAATAAATTTTACCTGGCAAAGTATTACATGATTAATCCAAACTACAGAAATGAAAATTACTGCTGACCGCAGAAGCAAATTTATAATCTTTGAAAATGGGTCATCTAAGATTAGAACAGTACACCAGAAAGAATGTAAAGTGACAAACTGTAAGAAAGTTCAGTCACCGAGAAGCCAGAGTTACAGGCTGACTTGAAGAAAAGTCAGGCTATTCATGTGTAAAGGCCAATATTTGTAGAAACACAAGAACTAGGAGGAGTGAGTTGTTCAGCCTCTTAAGCCTGCTCTGCCAGTTCAGGAGGTCATGGCTGGCTTCATCTCAGCTTCAACTTCTTAACCCTTTAACCCTTCTCCAATTTCCCAACATCCCAGCACATGCCACACACTGTGGGGGGAGTGAATCTCTCACATTCACATTCCTTTGAGAATCAATTGCTCTTCATCTTTGTCTTAAATCCGCTATCCCTTATCCTGAAACCAAGACCATTTGTTCTAGATTGCCCTGAAAACAAAGCATGCTGGGTGATCACAGTGGGTCAGGCAGCATCCATGGTATTGCTACTATTGATGATTTTTCATCAGAGCCCTGAAGCATAGACTCAAAACATTAGCTTGTTCTCTCTCCATGGATGCTGTCTGACCCGCTGTGATTGCCAGCACTTGCTGTTTTCAGTAGATTCCAGCATCTGCAGTAATTTGCTGCTATGTTCCAGATTGTCCCATGTAAGGGAACATCCTCTCTGGGTCTTCTTTAGAAATCTCCTTTCCGATTTTATATATGTCGAATATACTTCCTCTCATTTTCCTAATCTCTAGACAGTACAGGCTTAAACTGCCCAATCTCTCTTCATAAGAGAAAGTCCTCTTCTCTGGAAACAATTTAGGGAATCCTCTCTGAGCTGCCTCTGATACGAATACATCCCTCCGTGACTCCCTCGTCAGATCCACACCCCCCACCAACCCAACCTCCACTCCCGGCACCTTCCCCTGCAACCGCAGGAGGTGCAAGACTTGCGCCCACACCTCCCCTCTCACCTCCCTCCAAGGCCCCAAAGGAAACTTCCATATCCGCCACAGATTCACCTGCACCTCCACACATATCATCTATTGCATCCTCTGCACCCGATGTGGCCTCCTCTATACTGGGGAGACAGGCCGGCTACTTGCGGAGCGTTTCAGAGAACACCTCTGGGACACCCGGACCAACCAACCCAACCACCCTGTAGCTCAACATTTCAATTCCCCCTCCCACTCCACCAAGGATATGCAGGTCTTTGGACTCCTCCATCGTCAGACCACAACAAAACAACGGTTGGAGGAAGAACGCCTCATCTTCCGGCTAGGAACCCTCCAACCACAAGGGATGAACTCGGATTTCACCAGTTTCCTCATTTCCCCTCCCCCCACCCTGTCTCAGTCAAATCCATCAAATTCAGCACCGCCTTCCTAACCTGAGATCTTCTTCCCGACCTCTCCGCCCCCACCCCAGTCTGACCTATCACCCTCACCTTGACCTCTTTCCACCTATCACATTTCCGACACCCCTCCCCCAAGTCCCTCCTCCCTACCTTTTATCTTAGCCTGCTGGACAAACTTTCCCCATTCCTGAAGAAGGGCTTATGCCCGAAACGTCGATTCTCCTGTTCCCTGGATGCTGCCTGACCTGCTGCGCTTTTCCAGCAACACATTTCCAGCTCTGATCTCCAGCATCTGCAGACCTCACTTTCTCCTCAAAGAATTCAATAGTCTTACAAGCAGGTTCGAGTAAGCCCATTCACTGAAACAGTGTGTTTTTCAAAGTAAAGAAAGCAAAGAAACAGCTCTGACCTTTCCAACCTACAAGTTCAACGTATTGTAAATCATTTGTCAAACCTATTTTCCAGGGAATTTATGTGCACACACTGGCAAATGTACAAAACCATTAATTTTCATTCATCACAGTCTTGAATATCGAAGTCTGCAACTTTCAATAGAGCAAATAATTTCAGAATTCATCTCAAGGTTATCAGTCTGCTTTCAACTTCATTAAACTAAATTTGCTGAGGAGACAAAAATGTGAACCCGCCCCAAGATGAAGATCACTTCGACTAAACTAAGTTAGAAACATAAGCAAGATGATGGTCCCTGGAAGTGGCAGAAATGCTCTTTGAAAAATAGTCAAAAAGTTATTTAAGTACATAGACTTTTCCACCATTTAAAATGGTACAGCTTTGTACAATATCTCCTGAATAAAACAACAAATTGTGCAACCTGTAGTTCAGCAGACTCCACTCCTTAGTCAGCAGGAGCATCACTTGATATTGCACACAGTCAGACTGAGACCCAAACGGTCCCAGCTTGTATTCCCAATATCCCACAGTAAGCAAGCTGATCCAAGACATGGTTCTGGCAGAAATACCTCCGTGCCTCAAAGTGAAGGAATAACAAAAGGGTAAGTTTCTACTTCCTAAATTGGAGACAAAATGTTTCGAATTGTTTGTTTTGCCGTCATGGCACATGCTCGTGAGTGTCTGTCATGATATTTTTGTTCCCAACTGTTTCTCTGTACCCCCTCTCCGACCTACCACAGAAATATCCTTCAGTACAGAATAAGAGGAATTGATATAAAGGATAATTATATTCCATTTTTAAATGTGTTTGTTCCTCTGAGCTACTTAACACGGGACCTAATATTAAACATTCACGCCACACAAATACCAGCAATGACCACCTCCAATAAGAGATAATCAACCATCAGCTCTTGGTAATCAACTATGCTCCCATTACTGATTTCCCAACATCAACATCCTGGAGATTACCATTGAACAAAAACTGAACTGGATTAGCCACTTAAATACTGTGGCTTCATAAGCAGGTCAGAGGATAGGAATCCTGCGGCAAACAACTCACCTCTTGACTCCCCAAAGCCTGTCCATCATCTCCAAGGTACAAATCATATTTGCCCGAATGGGTGTAGCTCCAACAACACTTGAGAAGTTTGACAATCCAGGAGAAAGCAGTCCACTTGATTGGCGCCACATCCACACAATCACTCTCTCCACCACTGATGCTCAGTAGCAATAGTGTGTACTATTTACAAGGTGCTCTGAAAATATTTAGACAGCATCCTTCCAAATCCATTACCACTTCCACATGGAAGGACAAAGACAGCAAAGGTCACTCAGTGTTTAGCACTGCTGCCTCACCGCGCCAAGGACCCAGGTTCAATTCCAGCTTCGGGTGACTGTGAGTTGTTTGCACATTCTCCCCAGTTTCCTCCGGGTGCTCCAGTTTCCCCTCTCAGTCCAAAGATGTGCAGGTTAGATGGATTGGCCATGCTAAAATCGCCCGTAGTGTTCAGGGATGTGTAGGTTAGGTGCATTAGTCAGGAGTAAATGTAAAGTAATAGGGTGGGTTACTCTTCAGTGGGTCAGAGTGAGTTGTTGGGGGCCTGTTTCCACACTGTAGAGATTCTATCAAATACTTGGGAACATGACCACCTGCAAATTCCCTCTAAGGCACTCTCCATCCTGATTTGGAAATATATAGTCATTCTGTCAAAATCCTTGGACTTTCTGCCTCATAGCATTATGGGTGTCCCTAAATCAAATGGAACTGGAGCAGTTCATGGAGGCAGTTCACCCCCACCTTCTCAAGGGCAACTAGGAGTGGGCAATAAATGTTGGCCCAGCCAGCAATACCCATACCCATGAACAAAAAGAAAACTATGTCCAAGAAAGGTGAAAACGAGTGGACAGTGGCATATCATCACTGATCCCCTGCCTACCTTATTTGTAAGATCACCTGGTCAAAGTTACCCCTGACAAAATGCCAAACATGAGCTTCTTGACATGGCAGTGTGATGCTTCTCTGCAAACACTTGCAGCATGCTGTGGTACCTTGAAAGGAGCAGACTGCTGTTTGATTGTACAATCAAGCCAAATGGCCAAGTCAGAAACTGCAACTGTATATTGTTACTCATCTCTCCATCAGGAGATGGAGCATTCAGAATAAAGAAGTATTCACTGTAAAGCTGCATGGCTGCTCTCACAGGTAAATACATTCTCAATATAGGTCTAAAAATAGCTATGCTCCAAAAATATTCAAAGAATTAGGCCACGTATAAGGGCAAGTAAACCCAAAACCAGTAAAGCAGAGGCAGAACAAAGATCAACTGCCACCTGTAGAATTTCTAGATTACTGAGAAAACTGGAAGATAATTTTGCCTCAGTATCCAAAACCAAAAGGTCAGGTAGTGCAAGTTACACTGAATTGGAATGAGCTAATAAAGTAAGTTCAGTTCAGAGAGAATGAGCTTAAATCAGCTCCTCCAATAGCTTGCACGTGTTTCTAGTTAGCTGCATGGGTACATGTATCTGCCCAACAGCAAGTAATATTAAAGGTAGTTCGGTTTTAATTTCAACCCTTATGAACATCTAGAAAAGTTGTGAAATATTTCAGCAGCTATTCGTATTCAGACTTTTCTCTAAGTGCAAGGCAATTATCATTTCTACATAAGCAGCAGTGACCAACTGTCGTCTTGCATCGAATCAAAATGGCACTTTTCAATTACATGACAACAACTCAGGGGAATTCAACACCCTCTTGAGATTGCATTCACAGAATTCACCTGAAGAAGGAGCGTCGCTCCAAAAGCTAGTGTGCTTCCAATTAAACCTGTTGGACTATAACCTGGTGTTGTGTGATTTTTAACTTTGTACACCCCAGTCCAACACCGGCATCTCCAAATCTTCACAGAATGCGGTGGTGTTGGATTTAATTGCTCACCCTAATTACCTTTAAGTTGTAATACAACTCAGTTACTTGGAAATAATTTCAGCGCAGTGAACAACATATCGGTGTGGGACTGGAACCTCTATCCTAAATAATTGATGGGACACACACAAAATCAGAACATCTACCCTTTCAGAATCTTGAATGTGTCAAAGTTCATTCAGCCTATCACAGAATAAGCCTCATATGTAGGGCCAACCTAGTGAACCTTCACTGTACTGTCTTTAACGCAAGCATATCCTTCCTTAAATGTAATGACAAACACTGAACACTATTCTCATTGTCACCTTGCAACCTTGTAGGGAGGCTTCTTTATTCTTGCATTCCAAGCCCCCTGCAAACAAACAGCAATATGCCTCTAGCCTTCCTAACAGTACCTGTTTACTAGCTTTGTTTTCCTTGCACATTGTCTCTGAACACTTATGATATCTCAATAGGAAAGTAACTGTTTTATTTTGCTAGATACAATAACATTTCAGAAAGTTAATAAATTAAATAAACTACAGAGACTATTCCAAAACTAATCCTGGATGACGATCAGGGGCTATATGGCTTCTTCCTACTCCCAATCCAAAGGGCTTTCATTGGTGCCATGGTAAAGCCATTGCATTACTTTCAAAATACTCCAAGCATCTCATTTGTAAACCCCATACAAAGCATGGTTTCCAAAATCTTCTGTTGCATTTGAAGCAGCAGTTCCTAATTCCGGTAGTGGAGAGAAAGATAGGCTGCCCCTTTGCAATAGCAGTAGAGTTTGTGTGGCTAGCCCTCAGACACTAACCACCTGAATCAGCAGCCAGGATATAGAATGAATCATTTTTTAAAATGGAAGCACGTAGGTCCATGACATGTGTTTTAAACTTGAATAAAGGTCATCATGACACCGTGTGACTACAGTGACCAGGAAAGCTAGGTCAAAACATAGGAAAATAGATTTGCTATGGAAGACTTTGAAGAAGATATTTAATTACTTTCAGTAAAGATTTATCCTAATTAGAATGAAAGAGAAGGATCCATGGCTAAGAAAGAGATCAAAAGAAACACTGTACACATTTCCAAAGATGAATAGTGGGTGAGAAAATTGGACAGAGTTTAAACAAACAAAGCCTGACTAAAAAGAATAGAGAGACTTAAAGCAGACTGGGAGACAAAGCAAACAAGTAATAAACATATTAAGAGCTCCCACAGGACCAAATGGCTAGCATCTTAGTGCCTTAAAAGAAGTGGCCTCACAGAGAGGAAATGAATTGCTTTTAATCTTCAAAAATTCCTTCGATCCCGGAGTGGCTCCAGCAGATTGGAAAATAGCAAATGCAACCCCTTTATTTAAGGAAGGAGGGAAGCAACAGTCATAAGTATTAGAATCCAATGCTGAGGTTACAGCAGAATACTCAAATTCACAACATTATCAGAGTCAACGTGACTGCATGTAATAGAAAACCGATTTATCTACTCATTACAGTTTTTTTGACAAAGTAACATCTGATGAAGAGAGGGAAACTAGTGGATGTGGTGTACGTGGATTTTCAATAAGTGTTTAAAATATATCAGATCAAAGGATTTTGCACAAGATAAATGCATATGATACAGAGTAACATGTTTGTTACTATGAGTTCATTGGATGTGGATATCACTGGTTAGACTAGGTACTGGCAGCTGAGTCTTTACATTTATTCAGGAGTAAGTTAAGTTCAGAGTTATGAAGAACTGACAGGAAAGGTGGAGATTATGTCACAACGAGATCAGCTCGGATCTTATCGAATGGCCAACTCCTGCTCCTAAGTCTCTAGATGTTTGTTAGGAATGAAATTCAAACCTGCTAACTACCCTCAGTATTGCACGCTGTAGGGCAGATATAGGCGAGGTACCCATGCAACTAACTAGAAACAAGTGCAAGCTTTTGGAAAAGCTGATTTATGCTCATTCCTATTTTCTTGAGCTAAGGCTAAGGCTAAACTTGTGCAGCTGTTAAGCAATAGTATAATGCTATTTTGCAATGGGAAAATGTAATTAATTGCAATTTTGAAAGATGTCACTTATTTTTATTGCACAGTAGTCATATTTCAGTAAGTGAACAGGATGGTAATGCTAGTTTCAATCACAATGCATTTAACTTCCTTGTATGGGCTACATTTCAGTGAATTATCCAAAATGCTATCCCTTCAATAATTCACAATTTACTTTCTAATCATGAATAATGTTTAAAGAAAAACAGACAGCATCAGCCAATTGTTTGACATTAAAAGGGAGTTGCATCTTCAATTACCACCCTTCTTTTGAAACAGGAAAACCTTTGAGCAACATTTTAACAATAGATTTACTTCAGTGCCACCTTTTAATACTTTTTCAGGGAAAAATTGGCAAAATAAAATCAGAAAGCCTTCACGGAAACCATGAGCAAGAACGATATAAAGATTATCTCCTTCCCTACAATTTTGTTACCTAACTAAACAAACTAGACAATTCGCTGGAGTTGCATTGTAAGATTTAACTGCTGTTATGGCTCAAGAAAAGGGGAATCATTAGCAGAAAGTCTGGGAATTAGCATGAGAATGTTACCAATTCTTTGGCCTGCAATGTTGTACAGCAGGCATGGGATTGGTGACAGAAATGGATTTACAATTAGTATCTACAGTATCACTAGAAAAGATTAACTACAGAATGATCCTTTTCAAACTAGACATGTTTTTGGATGGTCAATAGTGAATGTTTTATGTTTCAAGAGAAGCTGGGAGCTGAGTGAAACAGGATACAAAATGCCTTTCAGAATCGGTTTGAGGCCCACTCCCAGCACAACACATAGCGAGATGGTAACAATGATAGTTTGGGGAATGTTGGCTTTGCCATCCATTAATGTCCGGGGGGGTGGGGGGGGGATAAAACTACGCCACAAACAACTATTAAAATACAAACTCATCCCAACCACTTGCTATGTTGTAACTGTAATAGAGAGAGTAAGGCTGAATGTTCAATGAA
Organism: Chiloscyllium plagiosum; assembly: GCF_037043375.1. Taxonomy (NCBI): domain Eukaryota; kingdom Metazoa; phylum Chordata; class Chondrichthyes; order Orectolobiformes; family Hemiscylliidae; genus Chiloscyllium; species Chiloscyllium plagiosum. Next base: position 117,092,005 of record NW_028270148.1, read on the forward strand.
GGTTTATATTCACTTGTTGCATCTGTTACATCTTTTGGAAAAATAAAATAAAAAATAACTTCATTATATTGAAATAGATTATATATTGAAAATTCAGCAATGTAAAAGACAGTGGGAGCTAGAAATAAACTTCTACGGATCTTCACTTTATATTTGATATTCAATAGGATGCAGCAGAACTGGAAATGTTTTCAATTCTCAAATCAGTTTCTTCTATTCAGGTTAAGAGCAACCACTGTTATAAATATACAGAGAGTCAGGATTCCCTCCTCAACATTTAGTGATAACATAACTATTGCCTTAAAGGAGATAGTAACTCAAGATACTGAAGATTCATTTTACAAATGCATCAGGATATATGGCAATGACAGGGCAGATAGGCCACCAATGAATTGGTTGATTTCAACAAATCATGATAGTGAGTCATTCCAGTTAATCTTCAGATAGCGCAGAGGAAAAGGAGGCCTAAATACATTTACAGTTGCTGCAGCTGAATGCTACTTGTTTGAGATATACATAAGACTAAAATGCTGCCTGTGTGTACAGTCGACAGTACTCATAATAGTTAGTTGGTTCACTGGAATTACACTACTTCATTCCAATTAATGTTCCCGTAAACAAAGCACAGAAACCAGAAATAAAGATAAAATGTCTTAAAACAAAATTTCAAATGGAAAACAATTAATGATTCTGCCATTTTGAGCTAATTAACTATGTTGACTTTTGTTTCTCAAACACTGATTATAAACCTCAGAAACTATGATGGGTCTATTTGAGATCATACAATGATAACAATAAGAAGTGGCCATTCAGTTTGTCATGACTATGCTGGCTCTCAGTGAGAGCAATTCAGCTCAACTTCTAAAGAAATGTAGGTTGAATGTTAGGAACATATGAACACTGCTGAGCTAGTGGCAATGCCCATCACTGGAGCAATGCCCATCTGAATGAAATTTCAACACTTGCTCAAATCCCCCTCTTGCGGATGTTTACAGAATATTATGATCACCAATTAGAGATGTAACAAAGCTTTCAAAGGGTTTTCTCCCCCATTCTACACTACCTCAAAGTTGAAGCCTTCAGTTTCCAAGCTCCAATCCCTGAATGGGACTGATCCAGTATCTACCTCGCCCTAAGATAATTTCTTCAACACTAAAAAGCATGGACCCCACATTCAATTCTTGAAAGTTAATCATCTCAGGTTAAGAATGATTCCTGAAGTTTAGAAACAATGAAACAATTAAGATCCTGCTTTGTTACAGCCCTAAAGAGACAACAAACAGGCAGTGAATTAGATGCTGCAAGCTAAGCACTACAACACAGCACAAGCAGCAGCCCTTCCCTTATAAGTACAGTCCACATCACTTGAAATGTTTTAAAGAGATGGTTATTTCTATCAGCTGAAAAGTGAGAAACATTTACCCTTTGTATTAATAACAAGGTTTTAATAACAAGGTTGCACTGTGTTCATTCATTAGTTCATACCTCAGACGCACTGTACATATTAAAACAGCTTTCTAATTCTGAAATTTTCCAAATGTGAGCTCATAATTAAACAAATGTGAAGTCATGATATTCCACTAAAATAACAAGGTGCTATGTAAATGCAGTGACCTCACCTCTTGCTTTTGACACACTTAAGGTGAGACAGTGCTGAAGCTCAAAATACAAATTGATTTGCTTATAATTCCAAAAACATTTAATGTGAGTTAAGAATGGATGCTAATTAATGCCTGACAAAACAGAACGAGAATATTACTCTAATTAATACTCTTCATTCCAAGAAAAAACCTGTATTGGATAAAAGATTTTTAATGTTAATATCTGCCTGTGTGGAGTTTGCATGGGTTTCCTCTGGGTGCTCCAGTTTCCAAAGATGTGCAGGTCAGGTGAATTGGCCATGCTAAATTGCCCACAGTGTTCTGTGCGTTAGTCAGGGGTAAATAGAGTAGGGGAATGGGTTTGGGTGGGTTACTCTTCGGAGGATCAGTGTGGACTTGATGGGCTGAAGGGCCTGTTTCCACACTGTAGAGAATCTAATCCAATCTAAAAAAAAACTCTGCTGTGTTGTAAAGGCCATTACTTGTAGTAGAAAAATTGAATTTGTATGAATGTACCTGTTATAAGCAATGGGGACTGTTTGTCAAAAGATAAGCCACAAGCACAAAGGTTTATTTTTAAAACCTATCACATGCACAACAATAAAAATTTCTAAGTTTTCAGGAAAGAAGTGACATGACTGTCACAAAACAACTGCGGACTGAAATTCCCAAGATGCCAAATAGGACAAAGAAAAATCACACGTTCTGTTTTCTTTTAAAGAACGTGTATAACATTGCTGCATACAGCATCTGAAAAGGTGAAGGTGGTGTGGGGACAGGGGAAAACAAGATGTTTATCAGACAAAAGTCACAAAACACATCAAGAATGAAAGGAATGAATGCATCCCAAAGAAAAAGACACACTTGAAAAGAAAATTTTTGTGTAGTTTTCTCAGAAGTGGAGTGGAAAGAAATCCAAGAACTTTTGCACCATACAAGGGACACGCTGAACATTTCCAACAAGACAGACTCTAACCATTGCTCCTTGATGTTCAGCATGACAATCGTAGAATACACCAATATCAACATCCTGAGGATTTACATTGACCGGAAACTGGACTGGAACAGCCACATATATACTATGGGTACAACAGCTAGGTCAGAAATCACATGATACCAGGTTATAGTCCAATAGGTTTATGTGAAATTACAAGCTTTCGGAGCACTGCTCCTTCATCAGGCTGAAAGCTTGGAGACTTCAAATAAACCTGTTGGACTGTAAGCTGGTGTCGTGTGACTTCTGATCTTGTCCAGCCCAGTCCAACAACTGCATCTCCACATCACAGACACGACAGCTAGCTAGAGGGTAGGCATCCTGCAGCAAACTGACCTCTTGACTCCCCAAAGCCTGTCCACCATCTACAAAGGCACAAGGCAGGAGTGTGGTAGAATACTCCCCATCTGCCTGAATGGGTGCAGCTCCAACAACATGCAAGAAGCTTGACACCATCCAGGACAGAGCAGCCTGTGTGATAGGCACCACATCCACATTTAATCCATTTACCAGCTATGGTCAGAGAAAGATACATTGCAGAAATTCAAGAAAGGATGCTTAGACAGTACCTATCAAACTCAAGACCATTACCACTCGAAGGATAAGGGCAGCAGAGGTATAGGAACAGCAACACTATAATATTTATAGGAAAGTGTACCATGAAGGCTCACTTCCTGACCCCTTAAAACCACTCTTCCATCCACAAGGGTCAAGTGAAGAGTGTGACAAAATACTCAGTACTCATTTGGAACAACAATTCAACAAGCACATCATTCGGGACAGAATGTCTGCTTTAACTGTTGACCTTGCCATCAAATGATATAATTCACTCTCTCTACCATTGGTGCACTGTGTCTGAAGTATGCATGGTACTCAGCAGGAACTAGCCAGAGGTACTTTAATAGCAACTTCCTCTTCAGGACTGTCTGAACCTAAAACACTAAGAAAGGCAAGAGCAATAAACCACGGAAACCACACTGCCTCCTGAGCTTCCCTCCAGGTAATGCATGATCCTAATCTGGACAGGTATCCTCAATCCTTCACAGTCATTTGACTGGTGCCCTGGAAATTCCTTATAGGTGTGCCAGCTGTTCATAAGGAAAGCCCACCATTAACTCCTCAGACAACTCAGGATGTACAGGAGGAATAATCATCCCATTCCAACAAAAAAACAAGCCAGGAATCGGAAAGAAAGCCAAGATCATCTAATTTTCCTGGTCTCCGAAGAAATACATTGCTAAAGTAAATGGACTTCAGCTTAAGAATACTAAAACACATACAAATAAAGACAAAAGGAGTTAAATGCCTAAAGAAAGCATTATGTTGGTTGATTTCTGATTTGCAGCACATCAAAAAAATTAAACTGTCGTAATTGGATGAAGGATACCATTGCTTTCAATAAAATAGATCTGATTCCAAACAGACAAACCTGGTTCATGGGTAAAGAGTCACGTGATCACAGTGTTCAAGGCCTAACCATGTAGTTAAGACAGTCTGCTGACCTGGGATTATATAATTGTTGCTAGAGCTACTGCCATCTACGGGTCCAAAGAAATCGAGGCTTACAACAGTGGAACCTCCATTAGTAGTGTTGGGGAGATTTCACTGCGGTGTTTAATGTAGGGCTAGGGAGGGTGACACTTCCAGCCCTGAAATGGTTAACAACAGCCAAGCGAGCTGCTGCAGGCGATTGCATGACTGCTGGAGCTTGTAAGGGATATGCATAATGTTAATTAAATCTTGGAGCCTGTAAATACCAGCCAGTATCAATTGCCCCATCGAAACTTGGGATTAATAAAGAAACTGATCGGAATCTGTAACTGTTAGACAAGTGTGAATTGCTCTATCGGAACCTGTAACTAGTGAGTGTGAATGGCTCTATTTAAGTCTAAAGTTGATAAGTGTAATTGACAATTTAGTTAAACTAAAACTATTGAAAATGGCTAGCCTGTCAGACGCATAGTAATTCCTTGACACAATGGACTATTGAATACGGGATCGGAACCGCTCCCAGGGATGGCTGAGCCATTGCCAAGCACAGCAGGAGCTGGACAGGCACTTCGATGCGGCCAATAGGAGGACGGATCCCCAGCGCGCGCAGATGAATGGACCAATGGGGAAGGCGAACTGACCGGGGACTCCAGGCAGCGCGAAGTATAATTGTGTCAACTTTGAACGGGAAGGCAGAACGCCTTCTCCAACGAATGCATGCCTGTAGATTCGTTGTATCAGTTAAGATTCTGTGAATAAACTGCTGTCTGCGTCTAATCATAGTTGCCAGTGTGAGTCTCTCCTTCCAAAAGAACACGCAAAGACGGGACCCCGCGGGTCCGTCTTAACAGTAGCCATGCTGGTAAGTAGTCATACAGAGGGTTAACCAGTGAAAGGAACTGATAAACGACAAGGGGACAAGACACAAACTTCAACAGGCAGATTCTCATTACCACATATTATAAGCCTAAGCATTCAAACATAAGGATTAGTTACCCAAGCTAGCTAGTCAGTCAATCAATCAGTTCTATAATGAATATTAGTTACAATACATAGGCAATAAAATGCACAAAATGCTGCAGCTTAAAAAACAATGAGGGAATGCACTTTCCTCAACAATGTGACTGACACAGAAATTTAATTTGAAATTGAGCCTGACAAACAAGTCACAAGCACAAGGAACCAATCATGAAGTAAGCAGGAAGATTTGACTGGGTTGTTAATGGGCACTAAAACAGAGAAGATGACCCAAGCGGTCTTTCCACTTTTCGACAAGGTGTTTGTGGGATGGGACTTTGATTTGACCCACATGATTAAGCCTTGGAGCACTGCAGGAAGACCAATAAAATAATTCTCATTTTAACTTTAGCAGTTTACTAAGTTATGATTTTATAGATCTACACGTTCAGACACACAATACTTCAAAATTTATAAAACATTGTCATATTTGGAACCTAAATACTTCAACCACCTATGAAATTCAGTATTCAACAAGTTAAAAAAGATTACACATGTAGCCAAAATAAAGCCAAATGTTAGCAAGTCTTATATAACTACACACAAAGTAAATGCTTAAGTTGGTTTTGAGGTGTTAGATAGTATAACTGACATTAGGGACCATGCAACATTCAAAAACTAACTTGAGCAAGCTGGTAGTCTTATTCTATTTGTTACAACAAACTTAGTTTTTCTTGCTTAAGCAATTGTGCATTAAAAAGAAATGTAGATAAAATGAGATAGAGAAAGTAGTCTGCAAGAGAAGAAGTCCTCTTGCATGTGAACTGTTAAGTTTTCAGAGATTAGTAAGTCTGACAGTCAGAATAATTTATTATAACTTGCAATAAATTACAATGATAAAAAATGATTAATTGAACTTTCTTTTGTTCAGTTAAGTAAAGTGATTTTTTTTCCCCTACATATATACAATTCTTTAAAAATGCACTCTCTGGTTTAGGGCAGAACTTATTTTTAAAAATTACAAGTAAACGCATTGCAGCTCTCCACAAAAACTGCAAACATTTTCATGAGGCTGTTAACGGAAAGTAAGCTTCAAATGTTGATTCGGCAAACTACTATTGTTAATGCAGTTATAAAATCAGCTATTTTAGGTAGTACAATTGAAAACATTAATACTGCATAGTTTTGTATGATTATTATAGGAGGGAAAGAATTGAAACTGTGAAAGCAAGGATGCAATGTTAGCATTCTAATGCTCATCTACAGTATTTATTTTCGTGTTGAGGCACTTTCATAATGCACTAAACTAGGTTACAAAAAAGCCAGGATTTCCATAGTGAGAAATAAATGGAAAGCAAAACAAAAGAAAAATCAGGAGAGAGAAGTCTGTCTGAACTTGGTAGGTTTCTTAACTCTAGCTCTGGTGCTAGAGGTTCTATGCAGGGACGTACCATCAAGAGGATTAGTAAGGCCACTGCTACTCCAGTCAAACTGAACAGGTGGGACGTGCTCCTATGGAGAAAAGAAAACATGACATTACACAGGAACGCTGACGTGTACTGAGAGGAAAAGGGTATCTGGCTGCAAATTAATATCAAAGCAGAGAGTTTTGGTATTTCTTAGCTCCATTGCAATTGTGCATAATATTCAACTCTCCAAGTTTACATTGAGTTAAACAAAGACACTGCTATTTAAATCAGTGATGAATATGACAAAGTAAACATCTCCAGATGAAGCCACCAATCTGTTTCCCAACCTCTGTCTCATTACTGCAGAGAGTTCTCAAACAAGCAAGGTATTTCCCATGGACAGTGAGATGACCAGATAGCAATGTCATTTGAGCAGACAGATGCAAAATAAAATAAATCATTGTTTTCAGATTTCAATCCACCATTCAGCAAGGATGGAATAAAACATTAAGCACAGTGGAAAGTTTATTAAAAGGCTAGGCAATAATTAATCTATAGAGCAAAGTTTGCCTCGTCAATCTTCCTTCTGCTCCCTACAACTTACTACCCAGCAAATAAAGCTATTTACAAGCAAAAAAATATAAATCATTAGATATCCTTTAGTAATGAAACAAAATAATTTATAATTACTTGGATTTCATCAGATGCAGAACCACACATTTCTGAGGGCGTTCCACTTGCAGTTGAAATTTGACCTATTGACGCTATCTTCTCTGCAGCTGATATTGGTTTTACTGGTTCTTTAGTGGGTTCTAACATGCCCTGAAACAAAAGAAATCAAGATACATAAAAAGCAGGTATACTCTAACTGGCAAATTTTGAGATCATATGTTCTTGGAATTAAGCCTCACCAGGTGCAAGTGCATAATTGGAAATAGTGGGTGCAGAGCCCAGGTTTTTCTGCTTAGCAACAGAAATTCAAAGTTGTTGAACGCACAATTTCCTTATCGTACTTTCAAAACGTGAGCACTCATGTTAGCAGCATGCACTTGCAAAATTAACCTTTTAGGTTCTCAGCCAATGACTGAAGTAAAACTTTAAGAGCAACCGAAAAATATACTGGGTTATATTACTGATGATACTTAACCCGACTACTGAACATTAAAGATTTCCAGACATCACTTAAATTACCACACCATCGATTGCAATACCATACCTACATAAGAGGCTTGAAATGGGGAATACAAACAAAAACTGGATGTTGTGAACTCCAAGGCAACAATGGTTACTGTGATTAAGTTAATAGCTGCAAGGTCCAGTTTAAATCCTTGCCTTTCTTTGTAAAGGCTTTGCGCATGGTCTAACTGGGGACCTGACAGGGTAGATACTATAACATGTTACCTGTGTGTGGGAGACTGGAACAAAGGCGACACCATTTAAGAATAAGAAGTCTCCTTTTCAAGACACATGGGGGGGGAATCGTTTTTGCTCAGAGGGTTAGATTAGATTACTTACAGTGTGGAAACAGGCCCTTCGGCCCAACAAGTCCACACCGACCCGCCGAAGCGCACCCACCCATACCCATTCCCCTACATTTACCCCTGCATCTAACACTACGGGCAATTTAGCATGGCCAATTCACCTAACCTGCATATTTTTGGACTGTGGGAGGAAACCGGAGCACCCGGAGGAAACCCACGCAGACACGGGGAGAATGTGCAAACTTCACACAGTCAGTCGTCTGAGGCGGGAATTGAACCCGGGTCTCTGGCGCTGTGAGGCAGCAATGCTAACCACTGTGCCACCGTTCTTAATTGTGAAATTTTCTTCTCCAGACAGTTGAGAAGCCCAGGACATTGTCTAATTCTGCCTTGAGGGAATTCAAATTATTGATAAACAAGGGAGTCCAGATTGATGGAGGCCAACAGGAACGTGGGGTTGCGACACTAAGCAGATCAGCCATTCTGTCACTGAATGTGGAGCAGGCTCATGTGGCCAGATGGCCTAACCCCGCTCCCAAGTCCTGTGTTCCCATGATTGGAATGGGCGGTCTGATTCTTGTCCTGAAAAACCCAGTGAAAAAGTAAATACCTTTTTCTTAAATACTGAGCAGTCTAAAGAGACTACCCCACTGTACACACATAGCCCTGGGGTGACCTGCTGTCATAAGGCCACATGGTAAAATTTGGGAAGCCCAGTACTATGTTAATGGTTCAGGTAAAGGTTCGAGGAATGGAGCGCCATCACTGTAAAGTGCAAAACTGTATTGCAATTAGATCAGCAATGATTGAAATCAGATAGACCAACTTGATCCTTATTTCTCATGTCAAATGAAAGCTTTCAGAATGATTAGTGATCATTTGTAGTTCAATAAAAGAGTACTGCAAATAATGATTTGGTCAAAGTCTGAAGGCTTCATGATCATAAACAGGATCTGAACTGAGAATGAGAGAAAACAAGATTTGTTTGTAATTTGCTTTTCAAATACAAAGAATGTAGGGACCAAGCTAACCCAATGCAAGAATAAAAAAAAATCACTTTCCATCTTCTATATGTACAGCTAAACAAGTATAATAATTACCATGTATATTCTGGAAATCAGCCTGTTAAAATGAAATTTATCATAAAGAACAGAAAACGTACTTTACACTGTGGGCAATTTACACAAGATGATTCTGTCTACGACTGTAGTTTGATAGACATTTTCAGTTTACAACCAATCTACCATATCAGATTGCTAGAGGATTTCTGCATCTAGTTTGCTTGAAAATTTGAAATACCAATAGGATAAAATTTGTTGGATCCATCAGACTTGCCAAATACTTTACATTATATGAATGTTTAGGATACTTGAACAATAAAATGATAGAATTACATGTGCAGGCCATTCTTGCTTTTGTGCTTCCATGCATAGAGATGGAATGGAGGTTATTAATGCATCATAATATAGACTTACCAGACCAGATGCGTATGCAGGAACAATGACAGGCTGCTTCCTCTGCCCTGTAAACAACTTTCAAAACAGAGACAATTACAATCATTTGGTTATTTTATTAAACCTGAAATGAAATGAAAATATCAGAGTTTTAGTGATAACAGTTTGCAGTTCTGTTTCTAAAGTACAATTTAAAATCTGACATTTGTTTTTAAGAATTAGAAATTGGCTTTGCACTTAAAGTTCTGACAGTTTAGCTCAGTCGGTGATAATTCTTCCACTTGGTTATGAGTTTCAGTTACATACAAATGTTTGAACTCATTATCTAAACTGAAATCTCCCTGCCGCACTCAAAACTTACCACCCTATCAGAGTTCAAACTTTAGAGGACAAAAGGCAGTTTCAAAAACAAGGTAACTCTCCTTTCCCCACAACTACCACCAAATGTATTAAATGTCTATCTCACAAACAGCAACCAGAACATTGCTACCAGAGTGACTCATTTGCCCTTACAAGAGTCAGCACGTTTCAGAAAGAATGAATTAATGAAGTATAGTTGTTTATTGGAAGTAAGCCAGCTGCATCAAAAGACAGTGACTTTTCTTTCATTTAAAAAAAAATCTATTCATGGAAGGTGAGCATCACTGGCTGAGGCCAGTATTTCCTGCCCGTCCTAATTGCCCTGGAGAGTGTGGTGCTCTACTACCTTCTTAAACCTCTACAATCCAGGTAATTATAGGTATAGCCACAATGCTGTGAAAGAGAGTGAATGTACAGCAATATATATCAAGTCATTTCCAGGTGTGAGACTTGGAGGGGAACTTGCACGTGGTGGTGTATCTACTGTTACAGATTTGCACAGCAGGGAAACAGGCCCTTCAGTTCAATTCATCCATGCCAACCAGATATCCTATATGAATCTAGTCTCATTTGCCAGTATTTGGTCCACATCCCTCTAAACCCTTCTGATTCATATACTCATCCAGATGCCTTTTAATATTCTAATTGTGCCAGTCTCCACCACATCCTCTGGTAGCTCATTCCGTACACGCCCCACAATCCGCAAGAAAACGTTCCCCCTTAGGTCTCTTAAGTATTTCCCCCCTCACCCTAAACCTATGCCCTCTAGTTTTGGACTCCCCCACCCCAGGGAAAATACCTTGGCTATTTACCTTATCCATGCCCCTCATGATTTCATAAACCTCTAAGGTCACCCCTCAGCCTCAGACGCTCCAGTGAAAGCAGCCCTAGCCTATTCAGCCTCTCTTTATAGGTCAAATCCTCCAAACCTGGCAATATCCTTGTAAATCTTTTCTGATCCCTTTCAAGTTTCACAACATTCTTCCTATAGCAGGGAGACCAGAATTGCACGCAGTATTCCAAAACTGGCCTAACCAATGTCCTATATAGCCCAACACCTGTACTCAATACTCTGACCAATAAAGGAAAGCATACCAAATGCCTTCTTCACTATCCTATCTACCTGCAACTCCACTTTCAAGGAGCTATGAACCTGCACTCCAAGGTCTCTGTTCAGCAACACTCCCCATAACATTATCATTAAGTGTATAAGTCCTGCTCTGAATTGCCTTTCCAAATGCAGCATCTCACATTTATCTAATTAAGCTCAATCTGTCACGCTTCGGTCCACTGGCCAACCTGATCAAGATCCCATTGTACTCGGAGGTAACCTCCTTCACTGTCCACGACACCACCAATTTTGGTGTCCTCTGCAAACTTACTAACCATACCTCCTATGTTCACATCCAAATCATTTATATAAATGATGAAAAGCAGTGAATCTAGAACCGATTCTTGTGGCACACCACTGGTCATAAGCTTCTAATCTGAAAAGCAAACCCTCCACCACCACCCTCTGCTGCCCTTGCCCTTCTAGGTGGCAGTAGAGTCAGAGTCAGAGATGTACAGCACAGAAACAGACCCTTCGGTCCAACCCGTCCATGCTGACCAGATATCCGAATCCAATCTAGTCCCACCTGTCAGCACCCGGCCCATATCCCTCCAAATACTTCCTATTCATATACCCATCCAAATGCCTCTTAAATGTTGCAATTGTACCAGCCTCCACCACTTCCTCTGGCAGCTCATTCCATACACGTATCACCCTCGGCGTGAAAAAGTTGCCCCTTAGGTCTCTTTCATATCTTTCCCCTCTCACCCTAAACCTATGCCCTCTACTCTGGACTCCTCGACCCCAGGGAAAAGACTTTGTCTATTTATCCTATCCATGCCCCTCATAATTTTATAAACCTCTATAATGTCACCTCTCAGCCTCTGATGCTCCAGGGAAAATGGCCCCAGCCTGTTCAGCCTCTCCCTATAGCACAAATCCTCCAACCCTGGCAACATCCTTGTCAATCTTTTATGAACCCTTTCAAGTTTCACAACATCCTTCCAATAGGAAGGAGACCAGAACTGCACGCAATTTTCCAACAGTGGCCTAACCAATGTCCTGTACAGCCACAACATCACCTCCCAACTCCTGTACTCAATACTCTGACCAATAAAGGGAAGTATACCAAACACCACCTTCACTGTAGCGACGGGTCTGGAAGGTGCAGTCAAGCTCTAACACAATTCTCCTTTATTACCCAATCCCATTAACTTACGATGTTTCTGGTATCAATTCCCAGAGAAATTAGAAGCTTTTTGTTGCTGTGAGAACCACCCCACTGGTATCTCAGGCCGTGAGCATCTTCCATATCTTGTAGCTCGGTCCACAAAGATAACAACTCCCTGCATGATCCACAAGAAATAATAAAGCAATTCAGCACAATAAAACACATGACTCAGCTGATTAAGCACTTTGATTAAAATAGTCTGATTAGAGTAGATTTTGTTACAGATTTTCATTTATATTGGCTTCAGCAAGTACACATTTGGATTTAACAAATTTTTGTTGCTGCAGTATGCAAAGAACATTTCAGTTGAATCTTCATCAGCTCAATTTTTAGAGCTTTTATTCATAATAAGATTAATCAATCATTTTCAGTGCATTTAACCATGTTTTTACCAAGCTATTTCAAGTGAACCCTCAGCAATTTATGTACTTGTTCACAGTCTTACCCATTGTTTGCCTTGACCTGGTCTCCCTTTTCCAGTCCAGACTGCAGCAGTTGCCCTAGGGAGCAGATTTCTTCTTTGGTGACTTTAACAGCTGGCACTGGAGAAAAACAAGTTTGGAAAACTCGCTCCAGACGCTTTAGCAAAGACACCTGCATTAAGCAAGCAACAGTTGGCATTAGTCTGAATTATCTTCTTCTCTGGTGTAACCAGATGCACAAAGTACATTTTAATCCAATTAAGGGACTAGCTATTTGTCACAGGATGCTTCAAGCCACTGTGGAAGTATGAAGGTAATAGTGAAAATACTCAGCTTGATGTTCAGGTGGCACATTTTTGGTGTTTAATCATTCAGCATTTCACACCTCCCCAGGACACATCTTTCACTTCCTTGCTGGCTCCATTTCCATTCCTTTTGCATAATTATGTCATTTTACACCTAATCACAGATACTTTGTTTGGGTCTTTTCATTGTTGAAAATCTAATACATTTCTAACTTTTACCAATTCTGATTAAAATTCATTGACCTGAAATATTAACTGTTTCTCTCCAGCAACTACCAGCCTCAGGAGTATTTTCAGCACCTTTTTAAAATCTTCTTGTTTCATATTGGCAGCATCTCCAGTCTTTTGCTTTGGTATTGCCAATCCATGGCGGATTGAGCGTGTTTGGTTCACACTTTCCTAGCCATTCCAAGTACAGCTTCCATTCAGCAAAGCAGGAATACAATATCAACACTTTAGCAGTGGACTCAATATAATCAGGCTCAGAGTTACAGTCAATTTGTTTACAAAAGGACAAAAAAAAACACCATCAGCTACAATATAGATTCCTGATTTCTCTGCAAATTAGATTTTCTGGAAGCAGATACGAAAGTATGCGCCACAAGTGAGTGAGTCAATTTTCAACAGAGTAAGGGTCATTGTGGCACAGGTGGTGGTCATTTGGCTCTTCAAGGCAATGCTGGCTTTTCAAGCCCTGTGCTCACAATGAGCATTGCTTACTTTGGCAAGAGATCAAGGAACTATTGGTCATTTGCATCACTTTACCTCCAGATCTATCACCAACTCCAGGACAAGAGTCAGGAACCACACCCTGGCATAAATGTCCCACTCTAAAACAGCTAAAAACAACATACCAGCCTCTATTTCCAGATCTCTGATGGGCTGGAACCAAAGGAGTAAAAGAATAAGGAAGTATTTCTACAATTCTATGGAGCATGGGTGACACCACTTCTCGAATGTAAGAGACTTTGATATCCATACTTAAGGATATACTGTTATAATCCTAGCTGGGAAAATCAGCTCCAAATTAGATCATTGGTCATCCTTACTCTTTGATAAAAGCATGGGTTGCTCACTGAAAAAAACAGAAGATTGTTGAATTGGTTTTAATAATAAAACATATGCTCATTACACACAATTAAAAATGAAATTAAACATGTCAATCTACATTTGGAAGATTTCAAAATTTCATTGCTTTTACCAAAAAAAAGATTTTGCTTTTCAAAGAAAGCAACATCTAAAACAGGACTGATCCAAACTAGGAGGGAAATTCTTCATTGAATGGCAGATTCAAAACATATTTTCCTCTATTCATTAGATTAAGAGAAGTGAATTCCCGGAACCAACTGAGAATAGATTTCAAAAGAAAAAGACCTTCTCTAAGAACTTCTGTCTAACCTTTTCCAGCTACCACACTGGTTAAGTTCGGATGACTCCCTGTTCTTTCAGATTAACTAGCATGGTGCATGTGCATTTTTGCCTTTAAAATCAACTTACTAAAGCTCAATCTTAATTTTGCTCTTTGCATATCAAATATTTCCATTCACTTTTGTTGCTCCAACAAAAATAATTTGCTTTCCTTTGGGATATGAGGGACTGGAGTTAAAAGGACATTAAGAAATTAGAGTAGGCCATTTGGCCCATCAAGCCTGCTTCACCATTCAAGACAATCCTGGCTGATTGGGTAGAAAAATGGAATCAAGAGTGACAATCTCCATATCCTCAATGTCCTGAAGGGCCAAAAATCTGCCTATTTCAGCCTTAAATATATTCAGTGATGTAAGTACACAATGCTGTGGGGTACAGAACTCTAAAGTTAAGTGAATTTCATTGAGTGAAAGACATCCCACGATTTAGACTCCCCATCCAGGGGAAACACGTCTCAGTACTTCTAATTCGCCGTATAAGGACCTTGTGGGTTGTAATAAGATCACCTCACTCTTTTAAACTCTATTAGAGGACCAGTGCTCTGGCATGGTCATTAACTGACTTGTCCTCTCTTTTAAAATTTGGAAGCTAAAGACATGCTGTTGGAATCTTTGTTTTGTTGCCATCCTGGGTTGTGCAGTTGAGATTGATGGAATGAACAACCACCACAAACTCAACACTCGGGCTTATAAAATGTTAGAAAACTAACCTGCAAGAAATATTCATCTTGGAGGAAAAACTATGATGGCAAGCAGAAGGATTTTCAAAAATTAATTATGGCAATTTGCCTCAATTTTACTTTCTTGTAATTATGGATATGGAAACTTCATTTTTCTACATAACATTTTCTTATGGCTTTAGTATCTGATTAATACATTTCCTACTTCTTCCTCTGTTACTACTTTGTGAACATGAAATTTAAACACCACAACTGTAACAGACTTGTGCGTATACAGATCCCAAAATGTGACGCAGGAAGTATGACAGGAGTCTCAGATGCATGAGTGCCTCATACAACACTATGTTTTAGCAGAACTCTTGGGCATTACAATCAACTAAAGGATGCGTCACAGACACGCAACTGTTAGCTGGCATTCAAGGAGGAATCTTACCATCTGTCGTCTTTGTTTAGCTCCTTTTAACTGGGAGATGGTGGGTGTTTGGGGGAAAGGGTGCTGCAGAGAAAATCAAGCCACGTGGCCCAATGGAAGATGCAGGGCATTTTGAGCAACAAAATTGGGTCAGCAGTACAAGGTGAGTTAAGGTTCTCTCAGGCTGCTGGTATAGGGTGACAAGTGAATTATCAAAGTCAGGTCTTTGGTGTCTAAAGCTGTTTAGTAACACAGGGCCTTTTTAAAGCAGAAATGTCTGCAATGTCCATTCACAAGGGCCAAGATTCAATCCCGCATTGCCAGCCCATCCCTCCCACATTATGTAAGACCTCAAACTCCGATCTACTGCAACAAATACTGATTGCTAACCTCTTCAGGCCTGTATTTTGAACGTAGAACAGCATAGAAACAGGGCCTTTGGCCCACTACGTCTGTGCCAAGCATGATGCCATCATAAATTAATTCAATCTGTCTGCACATGGTCTGGATACCTCTATTTCCTGACTGTACACCTGTCTAAGTGCCTCAAACTTTGCTAATGTATCTGCTTTGACCTCCTCTCCTGGCAGTGATTATCAGGTACCTATAACGCCCCATGTGTAAAAGGTTTCCTTGCACATCACCTTTAAACGTTACTCCTCTCACCTTAAACCTATGCCTCTAGTATTTGACATGTCCACGCTGGGAAAAAGACTTCTATTCTCCAGCCTATCCATGCTGGTCATAATTTTATATACTTCAATCAGATCGCCCCTCTGTCTCAATACCATAGCGAAAACTATCCACGTTTGTCCGACCTCTACTTAAAGCTAATACATTCCAATCCAGACAATATCCTGGTAAATCTTTTTGCACCTGCTCACTTGTCATGATCCAACATGACACTGTCCTCAAAGGGTGCCATAAATGACTTACTGAGCACTTGTAGCAATGTAAAATTTGATAAATCTTCATTTTTCCCTCCAAGATTTTCTCAATTCTGTTTTCTCTTTACAGTTCCCTATATCATCAGACCCAACTCAGTATCTTATTTGCTTTCCAGCTTACAGCTAGATCAAAGCACATAAGATAAAGATTAACTAGGGCAGGTTTCACCAATAGGCAGTGGCAAGATATGGCAGATTTAGGGTAATAGAATGTTAAGAAAAGAAAAGGAGGTTACTAACTTTAGGGTACAGTAGACAGAAAACATGTTTGCAGTTTGTTATTGACAGGGATGGTAGAGAAGTCTGAGAGGGAGAGGCTTGTAATGGGGCAGAAAACAGAAAAGAGGTCACAGTGATGGAAAGGAATGGATGTATACCGCAGAATGGCAATGAAGATGCAATTAGGCAATACTTAGGATGCATAGGATGGGGAAGGAAACTGCAGGGGATGGGCACAGTCGAAATGTGGAGCCTATTCAAGGACCAGCTACTGCTGATTGCCAAGCCTTTGGTTTTGATCTTTATGTCATCATTGTCTACAGGAATAGTGCCAGAAGACTTAAGGATAGCAAATGTTGTTCCCTTGTTCAAGGAGAATAAAGACAACCTTGTATAATTATAGACCTGTGAGCCTTACTTTGGTTGTGGGTAAAGTGTTGGAAAGGGTAATAAGAGATAGGGTTTAAGATTATCTAGAAAAGAATAAGTTGATTAGGGATAGTCAACACAGTTTTGCGAAGGATAGGTCGCACCTTACAATCCTTACTCAGTTCTTGAAAAGGTGACCAAACAGGTAGATGAGGGTAAAGTGGTTGATGTGGTGTATATGGATTTCAGTGGTGTTTGATAAGGTTACCCACAGTAGGCTATTGCACAAAATACAGAGGCATGGGATCGAGGGTGATTCAGCGCTCATCTCCACAATACAAACACTTTTCAAGTACAAAACAGTATCACCTAGCTTTTGAAACCAAATACTGCCAGACACAATAAATGAATTGAGCCATATTGGGGCACAACAGTATAGGAAGGGTCCTGGGTCCAGCAACAAAGATGATAACAGACGAATACTGAGATTTAGCACAATAGGACTCCTGACATCTGATAATACAAGCAATGGATCTTACAGTTAGCAATTGGACTTGTAGCAGTGCAACAAGCATCTAATCCCAATGGGTTAGTCTGATTCAAGGTGATGTCGTACCTAACTAATGAATTGCAAAGCATTTCTCCAGAATCAGTGAATTAAGTGCTCTCATTAAAATTAATTTATTAAACAAATATTAGAATTGCAAACTATTAATATTTAAATGGTTAGCAGAATAGTTAGCAATTTTTGCAATGTTTGGGCAAGTATGTCATGTTAAAAGATTACATTGGAATATCTCTCTGGATATTCATGTAATATTAAAGGGTTAAACTGCACTGACTGAACATTCTGGAATTGGGTGGGGACGACATTCAGACAGGAATGCAGACGATTTCCCCTCCATTTAGACACAGTCATTTACTACTACTCCCCTACTATTATCAAATTAAACGACCATTCAATCTCTTCCATTCAGAAATGCTTTAATCACCAACCCCGAAGCTAGGACATATCACACCGGCATTGTTTTGGGGAATCACTGAGTCACGAAGTCGGCTGCATAACGATTCCCCAGGATTAGGGCATTTACATTTGTATTATCTCAGAGGACGATCTAATCCTACCATTGTCCCTGGGGTAACGTGGTGGTGGTGGTGTTGGTAGTAGATGAAGCAGAGTTGCTGTGAGCATTTCCAACTGACCTGTATAAATCCTCCAACATCCTTGTAAATCTTTTCTGAACCCTTTCAAGTTTCACAACATCCTTCCCAAAGGAAGGAGACCAGAAATGCATGCAATATTCCAAAAGTGGCCTAATGAATGTCCTGTATAGCCACAACATGACTTCCCGACTCCTGTACTCAATACTTTGACCAATAAAGGAAAGCATACCAAACGCCTTCTTCACTATCCTATCTACCTGCGACTCCACTTTCACGGAGCTATGAACCTGCATTCCAAGGTCTCTTTGTTTAGCAATACTCCCTAGGACCTTACCATTAAGTGTATAAGTCCTGCTGAGATTTGCTTTCCCAAAATGCAGCATCTCACATTTATCTAAATTAATCTTGATTTGCCACTCCTCAGCCCATTGGCTCATCTGATCAAGATCCTGTTGTAATCCTGAGGTAACCTTCTTTGCTATCCACTGCACCTCCAATTTTGGTGTCATCAGCAAACTTACTAACTATACTTCTTATGCTCACATCCAAATCATTTATATAAAATGATCAAATGTAGTGGGCCCACTACCGACGTCAGGCTCACTGGCCTATAGTTTCCTGGCTTGTCCTTACCACCCTTCTTAAACAGTGGCACCACGTTAGCCAACTGCCAACTTTTAGATCTGGTCTATCCCAGCAATCACTTCACAAGCTTCCCAGAGTTCTAGGATACACTCGATCAGATCCTGGGGATTTATCTATTTTTATGCGTTTCAAGACATCCCGCACTTTCTCCACTGTAATAAGGACATTTTTCAAGCTGTCACCATATATTTCCTGACATTCTATATCCTCCATATCCTTTGTCACAGTAAGCACTGATGCAAAATACTTTAGTATCTCCCCCATATTGCTCCACACAAAGGCTGCCTTGCTGATCTTTGAGGGGCCCTATTATCTCACTAGTTACTCTTTTGTCCTTAAATGTATTTATAAAAACTCTGGATTATCCTTAATTCTATTTGCCAAAGCTATCTCATGTCCCCTTTTTGCCCTCCTGATTTCCCTCTTAAGTATACTTTTACTTCCTTTATACTCTAGGGTTCACTCGGTCTCTCCTGTCTAGATCTTACATATGCTTCCTTCTTTTTCCTAACCAAACCCTCAATTTCTTTAATCATCCAGCATTCCCTATATCTACCAGCCTTTCCTTTCACCGTAACAGGAATATACTTTCTCTGGATTCTTATCGCATTTCTGAAGGCTTCCCATTTTCCAGCCGTCCCTTTACCTGCGAACATCTGCCCCCAATCAGCTTTCGAAAGTTCTTGCCTAATACCGTCAAAATTGGCCTTTCTCCGATTTAGAACTTCAACTTTTAGATCTGGTCTATCCTTTTCCATCATTATTTTAAATCTAATAGAATTATGGTCACTGGCCCCAAAGTGCTCCCCCACTGACACCTCAGTCACCTGCCCTGCCTTATTTCCCAAGAGTAGATGCAAAACGTGACCTTCTCTTGAAGGTACATCCACATACTGAATTTTCAGAAAAATTCAAAAACTTTTCTTCTACACACTTAAATTCCTCTCCATCTAAACCCTTAACACTATAGCAGTCTCAGTCTATGTTTGGAAAGTTAAAATCCCCTACCATAACCATCCTATTATTCTTACAGATAACAGATCTCCTTACAAATTTGTTTCTCAATTTCCCTCTGACTATTAGGGGGTTTATAGTACAATCCCAATAAGGTGATCATCCCTTTCTTATTTCTCAGTTCCACCTAATAACTTCCCCGGATGTATTTCCGGGAATATCCTCCCTCAGCACAGCTGTAATTCTATCCCTCATCAAAAAGGCCACTTCCCCCTCCTCTCTCGCCTCCCTTTCTGTCCTTCCTGTAGCATTTGTATCCTGGAACATTAAGCTGTCAGTCCTGTCCATCCTTGAGCCACATTTCTGTAATTACTATGATACCCCAGCCCCATGTTCCTAACCATGCCCGGAGTTTATCTGCCTTCCCTGTTAGGCCCCTTGCATTGAAATAAATGCAGTTTAATTTATTAGTCCTACCTTGTCCCTGCCTGCCCTGACTGTTTGACTCACCTTTGTTCTCAACTCCTCCCATACACCAGCTCCTCAGCCATACATTGATCTGCTCTATTCTCCTACTCCTGCCCTCACTAGCTCATAGCACCAGGTGTGATCCAGATATTACTACTCTCAAGGACCGCCTTTTTAAATTCCTGCCTAACTCTCTGTAATCTCCCTTCAGAATCTCAACCTTTTCCCTTCCTATGTCATTGGTTCCACTGTGTACAATGGCCTCCTGCAGGTCCCCTGAGGGCATTCTGCACCCTCTGAGACATCCTTGATGCTGACACCAGGGAAGCAACACACCATTCTGATTTTTCACTGCTGGCCACAGAAACGTCTGTCGGTACCTTGGACTAGAGAGCCCCCTAACACAATTGATCGCTTAGAACCCAACATACCTCTCATTACATTAGAGCTAGTCACAATACCAGAAACTTGACTATTTGTGCCATCACTCCCTACATTTTCCAAAACAGCAGTCTTGTTCGAAATGGGGATAGCCACAGAAGACTCCTGCACTACCGGCCTACCTCTCTTACCTTTCCTGGAGTTAACCCATCTATGTGCATGTGAGGCTTCCCCCCCACTCCCCTTCCTATAATTACCATCCATCATACCCCCTTGCTCTTGTAAATTCCTCATTGCCTTTAACGGCCTCTCCAACGGATCCTTTCAATCTGATAGGATTCACAACCAAAGGCAGTGATCAATTAGCAGGTCTAAAACAGCTTGCTCAAGTAGCTCCATAGCATGCTGTTCGGAGAAGCTGCCCCAAATACACTCTAGGAACTCATTTGATTGCAAGATTTCTACTCTGTCCTACAATGTAGTCACTTGAAGAACTGTATTCACTGAGATAGGCTAAAAGAGTTCTACGCTTATCCAGCCAATTCAAGCTGCTTGACATCACTCAGGACAAAGTAGCATACTTGATCAGCACCTGAAATATTCACTCCCTTCGCCACCAGCACAAATGCGTTAAGATTCCACCAATAGCATCTGGCAAACTCTACCATCTACAAGAACAATGGCTGCAGACTACCCATAAGCTCCCCATGTCACTTGTCATCCTTGGCTGTCACTTGGAAGTAAATCACTTTTTAGTAATTGTTACTGGGTTAAAAATCCCTAATAAGAGTCTGGGCATAAAACTAGCACCTCAAGGTGTCTTACCACCATCTTCAAGGACAATGAGGAATAGGTGATGAATGATGGCCCAGCCAGCCACAATCAGAACTCATGAAGGGATTAAACCTTAGCCTGTTTACTTCAAAACAGCGCAGATTTAGAGACAATATTAGTTAGCATAATTTGAAGTTAGGAGGTGTAATATTACTTGAAATAGTTACCCAATGATGGCTAACTACATAACAGCACAGGTTTTCAAATTTCTGACGGCAAAGAGCATAACCTGCAAGAGGAGCAGCATGGGAATCGGAGATTAATGGAAATCAGGACATTAAAGACAGTGGTCATTTAGTTGGATCAGAAAACATTAAATCTTTAACTTAAAAACAAAAATTTAGAAAACTATTTATGGAAAGTCTGCTCACAAATATCTAAAGTATTCGATTTCAGGTGGAAAATACTTGAAGCTGAACTGAAGGAAGAGACTTAATGGGAATAGACAGAAGTCAAAACGCAGTACATCTCTAAAAATACAAAGCTGAGCATTAAAAGAAAACAGCAGCAATAGAAAGTGTCAACAACCATAGACAGCGCTAAGCACAAGCAGACAATACTAACTTGAGTGGCAGAGATTTCTCATCCATGGCAAGTTTTAGAGCCAGTCTTTTAGCAACTATTCATCTGCCATTCCACCATCCTCCCTCAATTAGCTGCAAATAATCAAGCTTCAACCCCTTCTCTTTGAGAAAGTGTTGTGTCCCATTCTCTGTGGAATAAGACTTAGGCCCTTTACTTTCAGCCCCTGACAAGCATGATCCCACATGCTTCTCTTCCCCCCCCCCCCCCCAATCATTTGGGTTGAAACATATCCAGGTACAAAATAAGGGAATAGAAATGGAGTAAACAGTTGTGGACTAAAAGTCAAAAAAACAAAAAAAGCTCACAAATATCAGCAAGGGTCCCAGGAGAAAAATGAATGCACGAGAACAGGAGATATAAAACACAAGCATCCATATGTCCAAATTAGAAGGAAGCAGTTTCACTCCCTATCTTCAGCCCTCTGAAGGAGATGTTACTGTCCTCCTGGTCCAGATGCAGGGACATTACCATGCACCAGAAGAGCCCCCGCCCCAGTGAGCATTCGTTGCTGCCCTTAAGCCACATAACTGATCAAGAGTGGAATCACCACTGGATCCCATCTACCCAGTGGTTGCATTTGCCATTCCAATGCCACCAAAGAAAGATTAAGCACTTCGCTGCCAGCTAGACATCAGAACCCAATTAAAGAACCACCACAGGTTTTTGTAGAAATCAAATTCCATCTTCACAATGGAGAAATGGAATGTGCCCATTTTCACAATGACAACATCTGCTAACCTTGCGATTTGGAACTCAAACCTGGGCAGCAATGAGGGGCAGTGAGTAATCAGCAACATTAACCACAACCTACAACCATTCCATGAATTACTCAGTGATCATTCTTTTTAGCTCCTCCAAAACCCTCCACAATCTCAGACGCTAATCTTCAATGAATTTAATTCCCACTGTGTCATCAAGAAATGGCAGAGTGCCTTCAATACAACAAAGACTATGGGTCCCAATCACATCCTAGCTGCAGAACTGATGATACCCCTAGCAGATTTTTGCAGTGCAATGACAACACCGGTTGTCACAGATAGTGTGGAAAATTGCCCTGTTGTCGCACTCAGTCTACAAACGCAGGTAACCTCCAAAATGTTGATAGTGGGAGTCAGTGTTGGTAATACCATAGAATGTCAAGGGGCAATGGTTGGAATATCTCTTTTGGAGATAAGCACTGGAGCTATTTGCCCATTCCATCAAACATTTGCCATTCCCTTTTTATTGACTTTTCACTTTTTTCATGCGATTAGAATAGCAAGGTTGTTGTTTCTGACTGGTATAGACACATATAAGCCAAACAAACAGTCATTTTATGTGCTGCAGATTGCCACAAAATACAGGACTTGGGAGGTCATATTGCAGCTGCATAGGACATTGATTAGGCCACTTTGGAATAGTGTGCACAATTCTGGCCTCCCTCCTATATGAAGGGCATGGTGAAACTTGACAGGGTTCAGAAAAGATTTACAAGGATGTTGCCAGGGTTGGAGGGTTTGAGTTAGGAGGGTTTGAGTTAGAAGGATATGTTGGGGCTATTTTATCTGGAGCGTCAGAAGCTGACAGGTGACCTTATCGAGGTTTATAAAATCATGAGGGGCATAGATTTGGTAAATAGACATGGTCTTTTCCCTGGGGTGGGGGAGTCCAAAACTAGAGTGCATAGGTTTATGGTGAGAGGGGAAAGATTTAAAAGGGACTTAAGGGGCAACATTTCCACATAGACGGTGGTGCGTGTATGGAATGAGCTGCCAGAGGAAGTGGAGGAGGCTGGTACAATTATAACATTTAAAAGGCATCTGGATGGGTATATGAATATGACTATGAATAGAAAGGGGTTAGAGGGATATGGGCCACGTGCTGGTAAACGGGACTAGATTTATATAGGACATCTAGTTGGCATGGACGAGCTGAACCAAAGGGTCCGTTTCCAAGCTGTATCTCCCTATGACTCTACAGTTAAATTTTAGTACCACTTGTGCTGAAGAATTCTATAACTTTCCTATTTATGTTTCCAGCATTAATGCAATATTTATGATCCCGTTACCAATTTGACAATCTACACACACCATTTTGCTAGATTTGAACTCTTCAAGATCCTGTGAACCTTTTCTGCCCCTTTGCTTAGCTATAACTCATCTTCCATAAGAAAATGATCAAAAATAATCCCGCTGCAGTTTAAACAATTGAGAGATTCATTGTAATACCTTACCTTTCTATTCATTACCTCTCAGCTGCAAAATCCTAACTCTACTCGTGTTTCATACCTCTGATCTCACTTCTGATAGTGCATTTAGACTGCAAATGCAAAATCGACGCAAAGTTGTTTTGCTTCACATTGTCTCAGCAGTCAGCATTAACTGAATCTCAACTTCAGGGTTTGTAGCTGTCCTGACACTTTAGCAAAGGCAGATAACATTCCCTGAAGCAAGCACTCCAACTCATTCTTGACTCAGTGGAGGCCTTAACTTCAAATTCACAATATACAATTAGAAAAGTGCAGAGCAGAAAACAATCAGCAATGTTATAATCTGTAGTTTAAATGAAACCTCAAAGACACATTCTTGCCCCGCCTCTGCGCATCGAAAACATTGAAGCCCACGAGGCAGGTACATTCTCTGTTAGACTGATTATTCAACAAGCAGCTTTATCCTAACTGACATCTGTACATATCTCATATTTCAGAAGATCTGACCCATAAAACATTATAAAATACCATGGGTGATGTTCTCAAACATCTGGAGACTTTTGCTGGCTCAATTGTCAATTTCTTTCACAATACTACAAATTACTAATTAATAAGTCTTCATAATGCATTTGGAGATACAGCATGTCAGTGCAGTTTTGTAGTAATCCACACTGGCAAGACGAACTTTGCATCCACAATTCTCAGATCCTAATTTCCCTATTACACAAATAGAAGTCAAACAACCTCTGAAGAGTCATCTAGACTCGAAACATTAGCTTGCTCTCTCTCCATGGATGCTGTCTGACCCGGTATGATCTCCAGCATTTGTTTTCAGTACTCTCCCTCAGCAAGTGGTTAAAACTATTAGGTGAACTGTTCTCAACTACTGTTGCATAGCCCCTCATATTCAAATATAAAGCTTGGCTTTGGGGCCTTCGTACAGGTTGCTCGTCAAACTGCAATTAAAAGCAAAAGAAACTGATGCAGAGTTTTAAAACATTAATATTTGTATGTTGTGGTTCTGTTCGCCGAGCTGGGAATGTGTGTTGCGGACGTTTCGTCCCCTGTCTAGGGGACATCCTCAGTGCTTGGGAGCCTCCTGTGAAGCGCTTCTGTGTTGGTTCTTCCAGCATTTATAGTGGTTTGTGGCTATCCTGACACTTTAGCAAAGGCAGATAACCACTATAAATGCCGGAGGAAACAACACAGAAGCGCTTCACAGGAGGCTCCCAAGCACTGAGGATGTCCCCTAGACAGGGGACGAAACGTCTGCAACACAAATTCCCAGCTTGGCGAACAGAACCACAACAACGAGCACCTGAGCTACAAATCTTCTCAAACTTTGAATATTTGTATGTATCAATACTTTAAAACAAACAAAATCAACAAAGTTGATTGATTTGCTGTTCAAGTGCCAACATTTCAAAATCAGCAACACTTACTTGTGACAGAGGTTCTTCAAATGAACTTGTATTTTTAATTGTCATTTCTTCTCCAATGTGGTGAACAGGAGTAGAGTCTACCCAGCCAGTTAAATGTTTGACAGTTGATAGGGCAACTTCTGTCCTGCTGCATTGGCTAATTTCTTCTTTAAAGGCACCAACAGACTGTTCTTCACCAAAGGATGCCCACGATGTACTTTCAGCCACCGAATCCCCAAAAGCATTCCACTCAGTGTCTTGCTCAGTTGTAAAGTCTTCATCACTTTTGAATCCTGCAAACTCAGACTCATTGTTACCTTCCTGAATAGACCCAAATTCTCCAAAATCCTCATCATCTGTCTTTGTAATTGTGGTGGTAGTTCCATGCTCACTAAACTCCAGGCCACCTTCATGATAAACAGCAAGTTCTGTTTGAACATCCTTTTCTGCTGGAGATTCAGAAAAATTAGCAAATGTTTGTAGGGAGTCAGCACCCATACTGCCAAAGTCACCAAATGCTTCTTTAACACCAGCTTCCTGAAATGTAGCAAACTCTTCTGTTGCCAACTTTGAGGATGTTTTGTTGTCAGAGTTTCTACAATGCATATTTACTGTTCCAACATCATCCACAGCAGCGGAATTCAACACTGGACTAAAAGCAGCAAAATCAACATCGCCTAAGCACTTGCTTCTTGAAATTTCAAAGTGATCTGACTCAATTCCTTCTGTCCTTTGCCCATCAGTCACCAGTGGCTCACCATTGACTGCATGGTCTTGCTCAATCATGGAGGTTCTATGTGCAACACTGTCTGAACAAACACCAACATCTTCCTCATTCGGAGTACAGATTTCCAAATCTATTTCTGCTCCAGCTTGCTTTTCACTATATGATTGATCTGCCCTTAATTGAACCTCTGAACTTTCTATGTTAATGGCTTCTTTCACTATTCCCAAAAATTCATGAACTGGTTGTTCAGCATTTTGGTTCTGAATTTCATTATGCTCCATTGGTTTTGATGAACTCCAGTCATGATTAGGAAAGCTTGTGTCAGCTGAAGTACTACGGTCAGAGGAGTGGCACTGGGTGTGTTCTATGGCTGCATTTGTCCCAGTCCCACCCATGCCATTTGAAGCAACTTTCAGCTTATCACCAGCCACTGTAAAGTTCGAACTGACTTGAACATCTGGTAGTTCCCCCAAAGCTGAATGATTGCCAACATTATGTTCTCCTTTGAGTGGCACTTTGCTGATAGTAGATAGAGATATACTTGATGTTTCTCCTGTTAAATCAGGTTCTTTAACATTTGAAAATGCGGAGAACTCTGTAAAGTCCTCAATTGGTCCAGGCATGGACTCTGACCAGAGATTGGAAATGTGAGCATTTGTAGCTGTTTGTGCATTTTGATCATTTGTGTTGACTATACTTTCTATTCCCTGAGAGTGTGTTCTATCATTTGTTGGGTACCCATTTGTCAGAATTTCTGGATTGGCCTTTTTATCATTGCTGAACTCTTCTGATTCTAAATCTATTGCACGAGCATCCTTGGCCAGACTATCAAATCTAGCAGCTACTTCTGTCAGTTTCATGGATTCCATTGTTTGTTCTGTTGCTGTACAATCAAAAACATTTATTGAAGGTTTTGATAGAATTACATCCTTATCAGTACTTATAGTCATGTCATTTAACATTTCTTCTGCAGGTCTGGCGAAATCTGAAAGAAAGACTTTGCCTTTACTGGTACTTGCTGAATGAAAGTCAGCAAACCCATCTGGATGACTGGAATATGCATGGCCAGGCACAAAATGGTTCGGGGGCATAAAATTCCCATGGTGATCTTCTAAGTCAAAGTCAGAATAATCAAGCGTTGAACTACCAACTCCTGAAAAACCACCAAATTCACCAAACTCATCATCAATTTCAGTTCCATCGTCTAGTGGCGGAGGTGAAGAAGAATACATCCTAATCACATCTGGCTCCATGATGTTTCCCCTCAGTTTGTAAGACCTAAAGAGAAGGAGAGAAGTTAAGAATATTAGAAACCTAAAACTTCATATCTGGGATAAAAATATTACATAACCACTGTTACCAAAAACAAAAATTGCTGGAGATCACATTGGGTTAGACAGTACATGCATGGGAAGAGACAGCAAGCTAACATTTCCAGCCAAGATCAGAGCTCTGATGAAGAGTTATCTAGACTTAAAACGTTAGCTTGCACTCTCTCTCTATGGATACTGCCTGACCCGCCATGATCTCCAGCATTCTTTGCTTTTAGTACAGATTCCAGCATCTAGAGTACTTTTCCCTTCTATATTCATTGCTAATCAGATGAGTATAAAACATAAGCATGCTGGAAGTTGACAGTACACAATATTGATATCCCACAATACACTTTCCATGTGAAACTAGGGACAAATACGACAACTAAAAACACTTAATTTTCCATTTAAATAAGCAAATGCACAACTCTGTTTGAAAGAAATAACTGAATTCTACAAGTAAATCTTTCCAGATAAATACTGATCTTCTGCAGAATTATACACAAAAATCAAGACTAATACTAGTTTTCAGGTGAAGTAGAGTTAAAGGATGGATATAACTGGACAAGAACAAAACAATTTTGTCTCAGATATTCACTATTAATATTCATCATTTAGCTACAAACATAACACTGATAAAAAAGCAATGTTAGTTTATTCTTTATAAATAAAACAGATTAACAGAAAACAGACTAATTCTGTTTTAACATATTCAAAACAGCGCTTGGAATTAAAGAAAATCTTCAGAGAAATCACAAGAAAATGAAATATAAAGGATGTTCTGACAGAACTTGTTATAACCCTGCATTTCTGTTCCAGAGCTACCTGCACAGTTAGTTTGCCAATTCCCATTCTAAGAGTCAAAGTGAAAAGCCCTGGAAAGGTGCATCTTGCCTGCACAAACATGTCCAAACTGCAAAACGCAGAGCAACAGTGGTGACAAAGCTCAAAAATCAGAAATACGGTCACTCATTTGATAGGAGACTAACCAATTATAAACATTACAATCAAGAAAACTTGACAATGCTGAAGTGATAATAAATAATGTATAAACAGTCTGAAGTAATTACACTTGATAAAAGCAAAGTTAAAAATCACACAACACCAGGTTATAGTCCAACAGGTTTAATTGGAAGCACACTAGCTTTCGGAGCGACGCTCCTTCATCAGGTGATTGTAAGGAGCGTCGCTCCGAAAGCTAGTGTGCTTCCAATTAAACCTGTTGGACTATAACCTGGTGTTGTGTGATTTTTAAACTTTGTACACCGGCATCTCCGAATCATTTAGAAAAGCAGTAAGGTTGGACTGGACTCTTAGTTGCAAGAAGATACTGTTAGAAGGTAAATGAGATGATAACGCTTGCAAATTAATTCAAAGTGATTTGAAGCATTTAGAGCCTAACTAATCAAAGAAAAGCAAATTAGGATGAGCAAAAGATTTTAAATTGAACAAGAAAATTGTCTAATTTTAGTTTACAAGGAGCTATTAAAATACAACTAGTTAGTGTAATGGTTAATTGCTCAATTCATATAAAATGCTGAATATCTTAGTTGCTCCGCCTACACTTTTATATGAAATTTGTGTGTTTCTGCTGTGCTGCAATGCAAGTGGGAGACAATTTTACAAAAATGTGCCAGAAGTGCAAACTACTCTGCAAATCAGTAAAAAAAATCCAATCAAAACAGCTCAAACACTTCCTGTGGCAAAAACAGCATTTCAGCTTATTCAGTATGGTTATTTCAGCAACAATGTTAGAAAGAAATGCATAAACAAAGTACACAGATTCAATGAAGGCATACCCCTTTTTAATTGAATATCCTGAAATTTTACAATGCACTTTATTGATGTGATTTCATCAGTTTAGCAATGCTAAACTACATATTCCTACATTTTCTATGTCTTTTCTGCAATTAGAGTCAGAGTCATAGATGTACAGCATGAAAACATACAACCCACTGTGTGAAAAAGTTGCTCCTTAGGTCTCTTTTATAACTTTCCCCTCTCACCCTAAATCTATGCCCTCTAGTTCTGGACTCCCTGACCCCAGGGAAAAGGATTTGCCTATTTACCCTATCCGTGCCCCTCAATTTTGTAAACCTCTATAAGGTCACCTCTCAGCCTCCAACGCTCGAGGGAAAACAGCCCCAGCCTGTTCAGCCTCTCCCTATATCTCAAATCCTCCAACCCTGGCAACATCCTTGTAAATCTTTTCTAAACCCTTTCAAGTTTCACATCTTTCCGATAGGAAGGAGACCAGAATTGCACGCAATATTCCAACAGTGGCCTAACCAATGTCCTGTACAGCCACAACATGACCTCCCAACTCCTAGGAACCAAACGCATCCCTCATTACATTACAGCCAGTCTCAACACCAGAAACTTGGCTGTTCCCCTGAGAATCCATCACCCTCTTCATTTTCCAAAACAGCATTCTTGCTTGAAACGGGGATAGCCACAGAAGACCCCTGTACTAACTGCTTACCTCTCTTACCTTTCCTAGAGCTAATCCATCTATGTGACTGTGTCTGAGACTTTTTCCCCTTCCTATAACTGCCATCCATCACATCCTCTTGTAAATTCCTCATTGTCTCTAACTGTCTCTCCAACCGATCCATCCTCTCTTATAAGCTTCGCAACCAACGGCATTAATTGCAAATATAATCCTCAGTAACCCGTAAACTCTCCTAAACTCCGAAGAGCATATCACTCTACTAAAGGCTATTTTTGCTTCTTTCGATCTACAGACCCAGAAAATAGCAGTGTCTTATTCCTCTACAAAACACTACTCCATGTTAAAAATATAAGACATAAATATCAATTTAAGTTTAATCAAGAGACATCTCATTATAACATTGAATCAAGAACCCACTCTACTCACTACTGCAGACATACTGTAAAGCCATACTTAAAATATCCACTTCTGTTTCTCTGCTGTGACCTCTCCCAAACACGTTCCTCCAAGATTAGTTGCGAATTTCACTGTTTATTAATTTTCCCAGACAGACTTAGATGTCCAACAATACATGAATTCAGATAGCAAAGGCAATGAATGCACATGGTTCACTGCTGTGTCATTTAGCAATGCGAGTTCTCTCCCTCTCTCTCTCACCTGCACTGCCCTCATCAAATGCTCCCTTTGTCTGTTCCTCTTCCTTTTAAACATGCTGTTTTGATTTTTTTTGTCTCCAAAGTTCCAAAACAGTGCAATGCTCCTGGAATTCAAGGAAATCACCTCCAACACCTAAAATATCTTTGAAAAAAGCTGCTCTTAAAGCCAGAAATTTTTCTTGTCCTCCATATTGGATTACCCAGAATCCTCTAGTTTATTAGAGTCTAATTTAACATGCACAGATTTGGATTGCTCCGTTAACCCAGATGGCTCAGAGGCTGAGTAACTGAGTCACTCAAACAAGAAAAATCTCTAATTCAGCGTTATGCCTGTACACAATCTGGATGACTGCAGAAGTGGTGCAACTTGCCTCAATGCCCCTGCAGCAGGTTAAGGGAGGGGTTAATGTTTACCAAAATGGCCATTCTGATTGCTACTCAACAATCCATTGGGCATATGCACAGCATTGAGAACAAGATCAGCCTGGCTGTAATAGCCCATTCCTTAGGAAAGCACATGTAGATGCATTTGAAGTAAAACAATAAAACCAGGATACCAACAGGCTGTTAAATTTCTAAATATTAAAGATATCAAGGTATATGGAGATGCAGTAGGGAAATGGTATTCAGGTTGATCAGCCAAGATCTATCTGAATGGTAGAATAGGCTCAAGGGGTTGCTTTGCTCTTGTTTCCTAAGTTCCTCCTATAAAATCAATTATTTATACACTTGCTTGTATGTTTTACATTGTTATGCAGTAGAACCTGAAAAAAACAGATTCGAATTTACACAGTGAACTTTATAATACATAAAATGTAAATTACATATTAATCCTGATGAAAGTCAATGCAGACAAATGCACTCTTTCTTTCAGAAGAAAATTAGATGACACATAACTTCACCCTTATATATTCAAAGAGTAAGAGACAATTGCATTTATATTAAAGTGAAAGAACAAAC
Source organism: Chiloscyllium plagiosum (assembly GCF_037043375.1). Taxonomy (NCBI): domain Eukaryota; kingdom Metazoa; phylum Chordata; class Chondrichthyes; order Orectolobiformes; family Hemiscylliidae; genus Chiloscyllium; species Chiloscyllium plagiosum. The sequence continues at coordinate 117,123,563 of NW_028270148.1, forward strand.
TTGGCTTTCTATAGTTTGGTCCACATTTATAGGATCCTCTGAAGTGCTTCATGGCCCATACTCAGTTCTGAACTGTAGTCAACAATGTAATCCAAAGAAAAACAGCAGCCAACATAAATGCAAGATCCTCCCAACAATATAAAGATAAACAACCAGATCACTTACTGTTTCTCATGGTATTGGTAAGGAATAAACACTGGCCAAATAACAGGAATACTCCCTATCTCTTCTTTGAAGAGTCATGTGATATTTTGTTTTCAAACTGTTAGCTTCCTTACATCAACTTTGGGCATCAAGTTTCTTGTCGACAGCTTTATGCTGATTTTTGAGTCCTGGTTACAGGTTCAAGTTTGGCTTTATTGTGACTGAGAAGGTTGTGTGTTCATGCCTCATGACAGAACTCAGTCCATATACCAACCTAACAATCCAGCAGTGGTAAGGGAGTGTGGTATTGTTGGAGGTACCAAACATTTCTGTGCCTTCACAGACACAAAAGGTTTTGGACCGTGTTTGAAGAAGAGCAGGAAATTTTTCTACAAATTTACATGGCAGCTTCGTATACGTGTTGCCTTCAACTTTGGCACAAGAGGCCAGAATCAATTGAGTGCACAAGTGAGCCTGACGTCGATGGTGGGCAAGTTGTTGCAGGGAATGCTGAGGGATACGATGTACATGTATTTGGAAAGACAAGGATTAGGGATAGTCAACATGACTGCATGGGAAGTCATGTCTCACATTCTTGATTGAATTTTTTGAAGTAACAGAGGATTAATGAGGGTAGAGCATTAGATGTGATCTAGATGGACTTCAGTAAGGCGTTCGACAAGGTTCCCCATGTGAGACTGGTGAGCAAGGTTAGATCTCACGGATTACAGGGAGAACTGGCCATTTGGATACAGAACTGGCTCGAAGATAGAAGACAGAGGGTGGTGGAAGGTTATTTTTCAGTTTGGAGGCCTGTGACCAGTGGAGCGCCACAAGGATCGGTGCTGGACCTACTACTTTTTGTCATTTATATAAATGGATGTGACGATAGCAGATGACACCAGAATTGGAGGTGTAGTAGACATTGAAGATGATTACCTCAGATTACAACCGGATCTTTATCAAAGGGGCCAATGGACAGAGGAATGGCAGATGGATTTTAATGCAGAAAAAATGTGAAATGTTGCATTTGGGAACACAAATTGTCGCAGGACCGAGATACTTTATGGTAAGATCCTAGGGAGTGTTGCTGAACAAAGATACCTTAGAGGCATGTTCATAGCTCCTTGAAAGTAGAGCTGCAGGTAGATAGCATAGTGAAGGTGGCATTGGGTATGCTTACCTTTATTGGTCAGAGCATTGAGTAGGAAAATCGACTTTTCGGGCAAAAGCTCTTCATCAGGAGAGGAAGAGAACTTCTTCAAGGTAGGCATCCTTGCAAGAGGATTCGCAGTAAGGTTAAAATCAACTAGGCAAAAAAATGAGGACTGTAGATGCTGGAAATCAGAGTCTAGATTAGAGCATTGAGTACAGGAGTTGGGAGGTCATGTTGCAGCCGTATAGAATGATGGTCAGGCCACTTTTGGCCAATTCTGGTCTCCTTCCTATTGGAAAGATGTTGTGAAACTTGAAAGGGTTCAAAAAAGATTTACAAAGATGTTGCCAGGGTTGGCAGATTTGAGTTATAGGGAGAGGCTGAACAGGCTGGGGATATTTTCCCTGGAGTGGAGGCTGAAGGGTGACCTTATAGAGGTTTATAAAATCAGGAGGGGCATGAATAGGATAAACAGACAAAGTTGTTGGAGTCCAGAACAAGAGGGCATAGGTTTAGGGTGAGGGAGGAAAAGATATAAAAGAAACCTAAGGGGCAAAGTTTTCACGCAGAGGGTGGTGCGTGTATGGAATGAGCTGCCAGAGAAATTGGTGGAGGCTGGTGCAATTGCAACATTTAAAAGACATCTGGATACGTATATGAATAGGAAGGGTTTGGAGGAATATGGTCCAGGTGCTGGCAAGTGGAACTAAATTAGATTTGGATATCTGGTCGGCATGGACAGGTTGGACCGAAGGGTCTGTCTCCTTGCTGTACATCTCTGCGACTCTATGACTCAGAGGCAGAAGGGGCATCAATTTAATATCTCAATCTAAAAGTCAACCACCACCACCACCAGTTGGTGCTTTCTCAGAACTGTTCAGACTGTACGCTCAAACCTTGTGCATGGGCTCAAATCCCCAACTTCTGACCCTGAAGAGAGCACAACCTTGAGCCAAGACTAACAAAGCTGACAGCATTTCAAACACACAAAAGATGCCTGAGTAAATTAAGCATAAGCTAAATTAAATCTGAGCCAATGGAGATAGCCATGAGCGAAAGGATTGGGGTAGGAACTGGGTTTCAAGGAAGGATTCAATGGAGGTGAAGACAACGGTCAAGGAGAGATTTCTTGACTACATTAACCAGATGACTGAAGGCATGGCAGCTAACAGTGGAGCAAAAGTCAGAAGACCAGGATCAGGATTCCACAAATGTTAATGAAGCAGAATGTTCAGGACTCTTACACAAAGACACAGTTAAAGATCACAACACCAGGTTATAGTCCAACAGGTTTAATTGGAAGCACTAGCTTTCAGAGCGCTGCTCCTTCATCAGGTGGTTGTGAAAGACACAATTGTAAGGCACAGAATTTATAGCAAAGATCTACAGTGTGAAGTAACTGAAATTGTACATTGAAAAATACTTTTGATTGTCTGTTGAGTCTTTCATCTGTTCGAATACCATGATAGTTTCACTTATTTCATGTGTAAATCACAAAACTGTTTTTAAAAAGTTGCATTCTCAGGTTAACTGTAACAATGGGTGATAGCTAGACAATATGTTGAAGGTGTTGGCCCCCGTGTTCTCTGTCTATGCCATGATGTTTACATTGATTCTAATCTAAAAAGTGAGATAACAGAGTTTTACATGAATTCATGCAGTTTTTGAGCAAAGTAAATGTAACTCTGCAAGTACAAATTTACCCCACAATCTGTGTGTGTCTGTGTCTGTGTGTGTGTGTGTGTCTGTGTCTGTGTCTGTGTGTGTCTGTGTCTGTGTCTGTGTGTGTCTGTGTCTGTGTCTGTGTGTGTCTGTGTCTGTGTGTGTCTGTGTCTGTGTGTGTCTGTGTCTGTGTGTGTCTGTGTCTGTGTCTGTCTGTGTCTGTGTCTGTCTGTGTCTGTGTCTGTCTGTGTCTGTGTGTGTCTCTGTGTGTGTGTGTGTCTCTGTGTGTGTGTGTGTCTCTGTGTGTGTGTGTGTCTCTGTGTGTGTGTGTGTCTCTGTGTGTGTGTGTGTCTCTGTGTGTGTGTGTGTCTCTGTGTGTGTGTGTGTGTGTGTGTGTGTCTCTGTGTGTGTGTGTGTGTGTGTGTGTGTGTGTCTGTGTCTGTCTGTGTCTGTGTGTGTCTGTGTGTGTCTGTGTCTGTGTCTGTGTCTGTGTGTGTCTGTGTGTGTCTGTGTGTGTCTCTGTGTCTGTGTGTGTCTCTGTGTGTGTGTGTCTGTCTGTGTGTGTGTCTCTGTGTGTGTGTGTCTCTGTGTGTGTGTGTCTCTGTGTGTGTGTGTCTCTGTGTGTGTGTGTGTCTGTGTGTGTGTGTGTGTCTCTGTGTGTGTGTGTCTGTGTGTGTGTGTGTGTCTGTGTGTGTGTGTGTGTGTCTGTGTGTGTGTGTGTGTGTGTGTGTGTGTGTGTGTGTGTCTGTGTCTGTCTGTGTCTGTGTGTGTCTGTGTGTGTCTGTGTGTGTCTGTGTGTGTCTGTGTGTGTCTGTGTGTGTCTGTGTGTGTCTCTGTGTGTGTGTGTCTGTCTGTGTGTGTGTGTCTGTCTGTGTGTGTGTCTCTGTGTGTGTGTGTCTGTGTGTGTGTGTGTCTGTGTGTGTGTGTGTCTCTGTGTGTGTGTGTGTCTCTGTGTGTGTGTGTGTCTCTGTGTGTGTGTGTGTCTCTGTGTGTGTGTGTCTCTGTGTGTGTGTGTCTCTGTGTGTGTGTGTCTCTGTGTGTGTGTGTCTCTGTGTGTGTGTGTCTCTGTGTGTGTGTCTCTGTGTGTCTGTGTGTGTGTCTGTGTGTGTGTCTGTGTGTGTGTCTGTGTGTGTGTCTGTGTGTGTGTCTGTGTGTGTGTCTGTGTGTGTGTCTGTGTGTGTGTCTGTCTGTGTGTGTGTCTGTGTGTGTGTCTGTGTGTGTGTCTGTCTGTGTGTGTGTGTGTCTGTCTGTGTGTGTGTGTGTCTGTCTGTGTGTGTGTGTGTGTCTGTCTGTGTGTGTGTGTGTCTGTCTGTGTGTGTGTCTGTGTGTGTCTGTGTGTGTCTGTGTGTGTGTCTGTGTGTGTCTGTGTGTGTCTGTGTGTGTCTGTGTGTCTGTGTATATGTGTATGTGTCTGTCTGCCTGGGCTGGGGGGCTTGAGAGTGTAAGAGAGAGTGCGAGTGTAGAGTGTCTTAGGTCTGTGAGGGGGTGCATGAGTGAGTGTGGAAGTGTGTGTGTGTCTGTGTGCATGTCAGTGTGTATAGGAGTGCGTGTGTGTATGTGGGTATAGTGCAATGGTGGTCACCTGTAATGTGACATGAACCCAAGGTCCCGGTTGAGGCCCTCCCTATGGGTACCGACCTTAGCAATCAGCCTCTGCCCAGCCTCTTTTTGTTGCTGCCTGTCCTGAAGTCCACCTTGGAGGATGGTCACCCTAAGGTCCGAGGTCAAATGCCCTGGACACAAAGACCCACATGCACACATGTACATATGCATTGTTATTTCTAACCTAAAAAGTGAGATAACAGAGTTTTACATGAATTCATGCAGTTTTTCAGCAAAGTACAATGTAACACTGCAAGTACAAATTTACCCCACAAACGTATATGTGTGTGTGTGCATGTGGGTCTGTGTACATGCCTTACAATTGTGTCTTCCACAACGACCTGATGAAGGAGCAGCGCTCCAAAGCTAGTGCTTCCAATTAAACCTGTTGGACTATAATCTGGTGTTGTGAGATTTTTAACTTTGTACACCCCAGTCCAACACCAGCATCTCCAAATCATGACAAAGACGCAGAGGGAGGTGCAAGTTTTCATGCAAACCATGATTTCATTTTACCAATAGAAAATGCTGGATCACACATTTGTACTTGCACACACAATATATGTTCTTTTATATCACACTAGAATAATTCTATAGATATATAGAAGCATAATCCCCACACTCAGGTAATTCTGCAAAGTTTACAAATAAATGAATAGAACCATGTTGTGTTGTCCAAAAATCTGCATTTACATCATGAAAATCTGACTTAAAAGTCTTACAAAAATATTTAAAGGTACTACATTGCACTAAAGGATGAATGATGCAATGAACAGACACAGAAGGACCATGTGCAGGACTCCATATAAACTATCAGCAAAAGACTTGACAGAAAGTGCAGCATGGTAAAATCTATAAGAATCACAGCATTTACCCGATAATACCTCAACAGAAAAACTACAAATTCACTTTGCACTGTAATCTTGCTTCCTTATGCATTAAATCTGGAATTCAATGTGTCCATGCCAAGCAGTCACTTTTAACTCAGGGAAATACTTCAGATCTTATTATTTCTTCCAAGTTCTTACATTGAAAGTAGTTGATGATGTAGGCTTCAGCTAATGTTACTCAAACCCCAACAAGAAAATACTAATGTACATTTCAATGTATCTATCCAATCCTCTTTCCTCCCTATTCAAAGACTTCAAAAGACAAACAAAGTATGTTTTAAAAAAAAGTTACTTTTTCTTCCTCAAATGCATCGGGGAATTATTAACAGATTCCCATGAAAAATGTGTCATAGTCAAAAGGGGTGAAAAGAAATCTCAAAAGAATACTATATTTTTCTCATTTCCCTGTTTACATTCAACTGCGTTTACAAGTGAACCACCTTACTAGACTCAAATGGCTGAGCCTGATCAGATGAGTATTACTGATTACATGATTATTTCCAGAAACTTCTGAACCTCCTGCATTGCATGGACTTTCCAACTAAAGCTGACAAAGGGACTGGAGATGAGAAATTTGTCTTTAGCCAGCTCTGGATAAAAGAAAAACAGCAAGACACATTGGCTAAAATAGGGGTCAAGGCTGTACCATCACATCGCAATGGATTCTCTGATGGAGGAGGTAAAGCTACACTGTTAATTTCGCAACTTCCAAATCAGCCCAACAAGATGGACTCTCAGCACATGAAATACCAGTCTTCAACACATGACAAACTTCATGTTGTAATGCTTGATCACATAATTTTGGGATTTTTGTCACTTATTGGGAAATGAGGATTCCAAGCTGCATGTGCAGCCTGCCTCAGACCTCCATCATTGTTTTCAAGCTGTTATCTGAAAGAAACCTACAGTTGGCTTGCCAGAAAGGAAACTACTAGATCCAGTTCACTGAGAAAATTGTTAATGGACACTGAACTCAGGACGTTGTAGTTCACACAATCTGATTTTTTTTAAACACACCTCTGCATTTAACAAAATTTGTAATTTTATAACTTATCTCCCCTCTTCTGTCCCATCTTCCTTAGTTTCTTGAGTGCTTGTACGCGAATGGAACAACAAAGCAGTTTCCTTGAGTGCTGAATGCCTTGTTAATAAATTCCATCTTTGATTTAATCTTAAAAGATTTTGTTGTGCATTTATTTCAAAAGTGGGAGTCCAAAAGCCAGTGTTTGTGGGGAACCTACCTTAGGAAGGGATGGAGTTAGAAAAAATAAAGGAAGAAATAAATCAAACAATAACTAGCTGTGCCCGGATGGAATTTCACATTGGCCCAAAGGTCCCGTACTTCCTGCAGGAGCCTGTGCTCCACAACCTCAGCTGCCGGAGTTTTAGTTTTGCCCCTTTAAGGGACATAAAACGACGGGCCCTGTATAAACTGCTGCTGCACACTGTCCATCTCTTTTCCCTCAGCTACAGCCCGGACATGCCTTGGCGTGCCCATTTGCCACCGGGTGGTGGAGACCCCCAGTGGAGGGCTCTCTATGCAGTGGTCCTCTCCCTTTCTCTTGGGGATCTGGGGTGGAGGGTGCTGCACGCAGCGATCCCCTGCAACCACAGAGTGCTATGGTTCATGGACTCCCAGCCCAACTGCTTGTTCTGTGGACCATGTATATAATGGGTCTGAGCATTTGCACCCCCTTTTTGACTTAAAAATCTTCTCCTCTGCTTTTGGTTGCACTTCAGTCCCCCGCTCCTGATCTTTGGGCACCCGGTACAGGCGGGGCGGGGCGGGGCGGGGCGGCGGGGGCGAATGGCAGGTTTGAGGACCTCCTCGTGGGTCTCCTCCTGCACCTGGCCAAACTAGCCATAAACAGGTCCAGGCCCTGCCCTCTCCTTCACTGTTTGATCATGCAGCACTGCCCTGGCCACTCGGGTGTTTCCTTTCTTCCTGATGGTGGAATATTAATAAAGATTTACACACTTCTTGTTCTCCACTGTGTCCTACACCCTGCACATACACTACAAGGGTGCTGGTGAAAAATAAGCATTACCCCAGTTAGGTGGTAGTGTGGGGTAAGAAAAAAAAACAGACATCCTAACATGTTTGTTTCCTAATTACGTTAAAACATATTTGTTGTCTCGGGCTTAAAAGAGGAGAAAAGCAATCAATATAAATTCAGTCCCCCTTTATTAGTGACAAATTATCAAAGATTAAAAACATTTCTACTGTGTCTGCAATGGAAAATAAGTTCTACACTTTTTACCTGTCTACAACAAAAAATTCTAATTTGAATTAGATACAAACTAAAAAGCACTTGGATGAATAGCGAATAACATGTCATGCTTGGATTACAGAAAATATAGAATGAATTTTAGAACAAGGTATCAAAGCTTACAAGAAACAAATATGCATACAGCTGAATTCAACCCACAACACCAAGTAGTTTGCAGGTACTTTTAATGCTTTCAAAGTATAGTATAGCTTCAGATAGCAGACAATGATGAGTGCTTTGCAATGGTGACAGAGATTACATATGACCACAATAAAACCACCATCCTTCTGAACCCCCAAAATAAAATGAGGGCATGGTCATTGCCAAACATCTATGTTTTGATTGATGTTTGTTGGTATTGTTTCTTTCCACCAACAGCAGAGATGATGAGTACAAACCAATGTGCCATTGTATAAACAATGCAGTCGTTGCAGTTTTACAAAATAGCGACCATTAGTATATATATATATGTAGACTCAAATAGGTATTTCAACTGAACAGAATGGTGTGCAACCTGTCACAGCGAGAATGGAGGGCTACAAACAGAGGAAAACACTTGCTTAAAAATTATGCAGACTTTACACAGACATTATAAAAGATAAGATTTCGCTTAAGAAATAATTTCAACCTGTTAGATCTGACAAAGGGCAAGGTGGAAAAGGCCCAATTGTACTCAAATCGATCAGTGTACATAATTACTGCAGCATGAACTAAAAGGAAGTAGTGGGGGGGAAAAAACAGTTGTATGAATATTTCTATTTCTTGTAAACTTTGTTAACTTATTCTAAAATTCATTCTATATTTTCTGTAATCCAAGCATGACATGTTACCTGCTATTCATCCAAGTACTTTTTAGTTTGTATCTAATTCAAATGTGTAAAACTTATTTTCCATTGCAGACACAGTAGAAATGTTTTTAATCTTTGTGTATTTGTCACTGATCAAGGGGGAATTGAATTTATATTGATTGTTTTTCTCCTCTTTTAAGCCCGAGACAGCAAATACTTTTTAATTTCTAAATTTCAGTTAAGACAGTCTCCAACTCAAGCACATTCCAACAAACAATCTAGCACCCATTTCACCTCTTAGCCTCATTCTTCTTTCAAACCCAGCATATATCACATGAAAACTTACAGGCATTTAACGCTGAAGATTGCAGTTATTTGTGACATATTTAATTGGTAAACTATGTCATAAAGTTGCAAGTATCAGTGTTATTATCTGGGCTTAAAATCTGGCAAGTGCTCTGCCCTAAAACATAATGGCCAAATTAAATTTCTATAGCGAGTTAAGAGCAGTTGTACCAATAAAAATGGTTTACCATTAGATGTAGTACAGGAGACAGGCTACTGAATTTCCAGTTGTGGAAACTGGGAGACAATTGTATGTCGCATGACCAATAATATCAAACTTAGAAACTTTGACAAGAATACCAATGACTTTTTGCGCCACTTGCAACACCAAGGAAGGCAAACCATATACTGGCAGTTTGATTGTTTCTCAATTCATTTTTGTAAGGAATTGATATGACTGACACTATAGAGGAAGGGTGCTACTCAACAAACACATGATGTATCAACTTATTCTCTCATGGAATGAGAGCATCGCTTGCAAGCCCAACACTTGTTAGCTGCCCTAACTGTCCTAGAAGCGAGTAGCTTGCTGGATCATTTCAATGGGCAATTATATTCCTGAAGGTCAGGACTCACATGCATGCCTGAGCATATAAAGACACTCGATTTCCTTCCCTAAAGGACATTAGAGAAATAGATGTATTCTTATGGCAATCAACAACAGTTCCAAGGTCACCATAACAGAGAACAGTTTTCAATTCCAAATCAACTTTGAATTCCAACAGCTACTCTGGGTAGGATTCAAACCCATGCCCATAAAGTATTATCCTACACTTGAGGATTGCTAGGCCAGCAACATCACCACACCATCACTTCCCCTGACTTACTGAGATGACAACCATTGCTGGTGCAGCATATTGTTTAGATTCTGGTCCCATAAGACAATGTACTTTATGACTGACAGAAATACTCAAATCTAAGGAGCAATAAACAAGAAACTTCCAATAGAAATTAATTGTATTCAAAATTCCAAAGATAGCATTTCCAATGTCTGAAAATATTATGCTAATTATTTTAATGATGCACAGCAAAGAATACACTCAGCACTTTGCGGCTAACAACCAAACTGTACAATCAATTTTCATGATTATTAAACTGTGGCCCAAACAAGAAATGGGTCAGCTGAGAAACCTTACCACATATGATCATCTACATTTTTCTTGTTCCTATTTTTCACCTTTTGCTGAAACTTCTGCAGGTTATTTTTTTTTTTAACTGTAGCCTCCTTCTGAGCCCCTTTTCCTGTATTCCCAATTTTTAAAAAATGGCTCTCCTTAATTTGATCTCCCCACTACTTTTTCTTGTTTGTAAATATTGGGGATCAACCAACAATATTTGCTTCTCAGCTATGGTTAGATATGTCACAAAGTGACTCAACTGAAAAGACATTCTGCTCAGTTGCTTTATATATAATATTTTGCTCATGCTTACGAGTGACTGGGCTATCTAGTTGATTCAGAATATTGAGCATAGAAACATTAAAACATAGAAAATAGGTGGAGTAGGGCATTTGCCTTTTGAGCTTCCACCACTATTAAATTATAATCATGGCTGATCACGCAATTTCAGTATCCCATTCCTACTTTCTCTCCATACCCTTTGATCCCTTTAGCCGCAAGGACCACATCCAGCTCCCTTTTGAATATATCTAATAAATTGGCCCCAATAGCACAGATGAAACATGGATCAACATACTCAAAACAATCGTGGAGAGAGCATCTCAAAATACAACTCAATCATATTAAAGGTATACGCTTTAGTTCACACACACAAGTTTTAATAATCCTACATGCAATACAAAACATTTATTTTAAATCAATTTCCAAAACAGAAATCAAACAGCCATAACAAAAAAAAACTGTATTAAACTCCTCTGTCAGACAATTATTATTTTTCAATTGATTCAACTAGTTATCAAGTTACTGAAAATTTCAGCATGTGTAAATATACACACTGCTCCTTCAACTGGAAAAGGAATCTTTTACTACTGCAATACTGTGTTCTGCATAAGGCCAAGTGATGCATTCAGCAACATTCTTTTTACTGCCATCAGGTCCGTATGCTGTAAAATGTCAATCACTTGTCCTATTGACAAATGTGTCACTCAGAAAATTGAAGTTTCAGTGCAATGCTCACTAATTTTGAGAATTTTGACACTTGTTGTTCTTAATCAACTGCAAGGACCTGCTTACAAACATTTCAGTTGTGCTTTTCAAGGACAAAAGATCTTCCAAAGAATTACCAGCGACACTGCTACATTTTATCCTCTACATCTCCACAAAAGCTCATAAATGGTTGGAATTCTCCCACTGATCACCACACAGCCTTTATTCAAATATCAAGTTGCTGCAGGATGGGAGGTTAACAAAGAGTAACGCTATCCTCTACAGCCCCAAGCACTGTGCTGGTTGACAAATCCACACAGTATTTAATTTGCACTAAACTATGCTATTTGGACCTAGAACTTACATTTTGACAGGGGAGGTACACCCATAGAAATGTTTTTCTAAAAATTGTATAATGTGATTTGGGAACCATTGGCAAGGCCAACATTTGTTACCCATTCCGAATTCCCTTGACCTGAGTGGCTAACTGGGCCATTTCTCAGGGCAGAAAAGAGTCAATCCCATTGCTGTAGCTCAAGGCACATAGAGGCCAGATCAGAGAAGGATGGCAGACTGCTGCTCTTCTGATGCTGCCTGAACTGCTGTGCTCTTCCAGCACCACTAATCCAAAATCTGGTTTCCAGCATCTGCAGTCATTGTTTTTACCTTCCTTCTCAAATGGCCCAGTGACATTACCACTATGCTAACGTCTCCCCACTTTCAAATTACTTTTAATTAAGTTTATACAGATAAAAATATGGATTATTCTGATCTAGTATGTTCCTCATATAGACTGAAAACGTGTCTATTATAAAAACTGGGTCTTGTACATCACTGTCAAAAATTACCTACCTGCATACCATCAGCCAGTTTCACAATAAATTAACTAAATAAAAGTACTCATGTTTTAACACGCTGTTTGCAAAGAGATGTTGCTATTCATCAAAAAGGTGGCATTTTTAAATTTTATAAACATTCTCTAAACGACTTGAAATGTTGGGATCAATATAAACAAAATGAACATTAAAAATACCACCGTCCCTCGAAGAGGCTGTTTGACGAAATGAAAACGTTTTTAAATTAGTTTTAACTTCTTCGTTCCGCATTTGTATAGAGACGACGACTTCAAAACTATAAAAAGGCATTTCAGGTGCACTGATCAGCACGCACCGAAAAGTATTTGTCCTGCTCGTTATTTTGGCTCTTTACAAAGTTTATAAGTAACAGCTTCAGGGAAGTGCAACATTTTTGCAAGAAGGGATTTGATCGGAGACATCATGTAACACAAAATGTGCAATTCGTTTAAACAAAAATCAATAATTAACCTGCAAAAGCCTGATTCACACACACACACAGCAGTGCTCACGTTAGGTCAGGAAAAAGCCTTAAACAATAACTTGTGTAAAGGTTACTTTCGGCGTCACTCTCGAGCCGGGGCTCCAGGCTGAGGTGTGAAACATTTGGGTCAACTCAGCCGACAGCCCCCGGGAGACAGGCTGGATCCGGCACAGGGAGGGCACAACCCGACAGGAGCCGAGCGCCAAGGCCCGGGGGAACCAGCGCGAGGCCCGGCGTCACTGCAGCCCGTGACAGCGCCGGGCACAGGCCCAGGGAGTTAGGCCGCACTGACAGCCGGCCCCGGGAACGCAAGCTCGGAGGGGGCGGCTAGGCCGCGCTGCAGGCCTCAGGATGCCTTACCTCAGGATGCGGGAGGCAGCCGCCTCACACGGCGGTGGCCGCACTGGGCCCCGGGGATAGGGCAGTCCCGCCCGCTCCCATTGCCGATCTCGCCGTCTCCCTCTCGGTCTCCGACTGAGCTCCGGCCGCCCCTCCCGCACCGGCCTGGCGACCCCGTGTAGAACCGCCCACCCCTCCCAACACGCATGTCTCGCAACGCCCCCTGACGTCATGGTGACGCAACATCACCGCCCATTGGTAATGACACGGTGTTGCCCTCCGGTTTGTGATGTCATTGACCACGCCCCCTCAACGATAAGCCCCACCCCTGCTCGGACGCGCCCCTTGTACTATACGCCCCGCCCCGCGGCTGGTCACGCCCCCTAGATGGACACAGTTAAAACTCACACAACACCAGGTTACAGTCCAACAGGTTTATTTGGAAGCACTAGCTTTCAGAGCGCTGCTCCTTCATCAGGTGATAGTGGAGTATAAGACTGTAAGACACAGAATTTATAGCAAAAGTTTACAGTGTGATGTCACTGAAATTATGTATTGAAAAAGACCTGGATTGTTTAAGTCTTTTAGAATGAGCATTTCTTTCATAAGAAATCCCAGAACTTTTAAAAAATGTTATATAATCAAATGAACTTTAACAAAATGTGCTATGTCGGCCCAGATAATACATTGAAGGTGTGAGGTGCCTTGTGTGAGGCTGTTCAGACTGATTCCAATCTAAAAAAGGGATTTACAGAATCTTGCATGGATTCATGCAGTTTTTGAGGAAAATAAAATGTAACTCTGCAACTACAAATTCACCCCACAAACTTATGTGTGTGCATGTGGGTATGTGCGTGGGCGCGGTTATGAGTGTCTATGAGAGAGTATGCATGTGTGTGAGTTTAAAGGGGTAAAGGTCTGTGACAGGGTATGTGTGTGAGCAATGAGTGCATGTGTGAGTGTATGAGAAAGAGCTTGTGTATGAGAGAGGGTCTGTGTGAGTGTATGGGTCTGTAGGAGTGTCTGTGTGTGTGTGTAGTGCAGTGGGGTCACCTGTAGTGTGACATGAACCCAAGATCCCGGTTGAGACCATCCCCATGGGTGCTGAAATTGGCTATCAGCCTCTGCTCAGCCACTTTGCATTGTTGCCTCTCCTGAAGTCTGCCTTGGAAGATGGTCATCCGAAGGTCCGAGGTCGAATGTCCCAGACTGGGAGGGGACACTCTTGTCTGTTGATTGTTGTGCGGTGCCCATTCATCCGTTGCCGTAGGCTCTGCTCGGTCTCGCCAATATACCTGCAGCATATGAGATAGACAACATTGGCCAAGTTGCCGCGCACATGGTGGGAGGTGTCCCCACACATAACGGTGGTATCAGTGTCAACACCTAGACACGTCTTGCAGCATCTGCTGTGAGAAGAACGTATGGTGTTGTCCTGAAAGCTGGGCAGTTTGCTGCAAACAATGATCTGTTTGATGTTTGGTTTAAAGGTGAGAAGTGGCGGTGTGGGGAAGGTCTTGGCTCATCTGCATTGATAATGTGTTACAGGCTGCGAAGAACATGGTGTAGTTTTTCATCTCCTGGGAGGTGCTGGACAACAAAGTGGACGCTGTTGGTTGCAGCTCATGTCTGTCTCCAGAGGAGGTCATTACGGTTTCTTACTGTCACACGTCGGAACTGGCGGTTGATAAGTTGAGCATCGTACCCCATCTTATGAGGGTATCCTTGAGTACTTCAAAGTGCCCGTCATGTTCCTCCTCATCCGAACAGATCCTGTATATGTGTAGGGCTGGTCCATAGGGCTTATGCCCGAAACGTCGATTCTCCTGCTCCTTTTATGCTGCCTGACCTGCTGCGCTTTTCCAGCAACACATTTTTCAGCTCTGATCTCCAGCATCTGCAGTCCTCACTTTCTCCTGGTCCATAGGGGATGGCTGTTTTAATATGTTTCGGGTGGAAGCTGGAGAAGTGCAGCATTGTGAGGTTATCCATGGGTTTGCGGTAGAGTGAGGTGCTCAGGTGCCCATCCTTTTTAGAGATGTATACGTCCAAGAATTAGACAGATACTAAAGAGTAGTCCATGGTGAGTTTGATGGTGGGGTGAAACACATTGATATCACTGTGTAGCTGTTTCAGTGACTCGTCGCCATGGGTCCAGAGGAAGAAAATGTCATCAATGTACCTAGTGTATAGTGTTGGTTGGAGGTCCTATAAGAGAAGAAGCCTTGTTTGAACTTGTGCATGAAACTGTTAGCATATTTGGGTGCAAATTTGGTCCCCATGGCTGTTCCTTGTGTCTTGTTGAAGAACTGGTTGTAAATGTTGTGGTTGAGGATAAAACAGATGAGTTGTACGACGGTACACGGAGATTGGCAGTTGTTGGTATTGAATACTGAGAATACATTGTGGGGGATGCTGGTGTAGAGTGCTGAAACATCCATTGTGACGAGGAATGTTCCTGGTTCGACTGGTCCGTGGGTGCTGAGTTTCTGTAAGAAATGTGTAGTGTCATGACAGAAGCTGGGGGTCCCCTGTACAATGGGTTTCAAGACGCATTCAACATAGCCAGAGAGGTTCTCACACAGGGTCCCATAGCTTGATACAATGGGATGTCCTGGTGTGTTAGCTTTGTGTATCTTTGGAAGTCACACACTCATATGTCTACCAACATTATCTATCTCATACGCTACAGGCAAGGATGCCAGAGGCATGATACATTGGTGAAACCAAGCAGAGGCTACCACATTGGATGAATGGGCACCGCACAACAGTCAACAGACAGGAGTGTTCCTTCCCAGTCGAGGAACACTTCAGCGGTCAGGGACATTCAGCCTCAGACCTTCATGTGACCATCCTCCAAGGCAAACTTCGGGAAAGGCAACAACGCAAAGTGGCTGAGCAGAGGCTGATAGCCAAGTTCGGTGTCTGTGGGGATGGCCTCAACCAGGGCCTTGGGTTCATGTCACACTACAGGTGACCTCATTGCACTACACACACACACAGACACACACACACACACATTCCTACAGACCCATACACTCATAAAGTCATAGAGATGTACAGCATGGCAGCACGGAAACAGACCCTTAGGTCCAACCCGTCCACGCCGACCAGATATCCCAACCCAATCTAGTCCCACCTGCCAGCACCCAGCCCATATCCCTCCAAACCCTTCCTATTCATATATCCTTCCAAGTGCCTTTTAAATGTTGCAAATGAGCTATGGGGAGAGCTTGAATAGGCTAGGGCTGTTTTCCCTGGAGTGTCGGAGGCTGAGGTGTGACCTTATAGAGGTTTATAAAATCATGAGGGGCATGGATAGGGTAAATAGACAAAGTCTTTTCCCTGAGGTGGGGGAGTCCAGAACTAGAGGGGCATAGGTTTAGGGTGAGAGGGGGAAGACATAAAAGAGATCCAAGTTGCAAATTTTTCACACAGAGTGTGGTACGTGTATGGAATGAGTTGCCAGAGGAAGTGGTGGAGGCTGGTACAATTGTAACATTTAAAAGGCATCTGGATGGTATATGAATAGGAAGGGTTTGGAGGGATATGGGCCGGGTGCTGGCAGGTGGGACTAGATTGGGTTGGGATATCTGATCGACATGGACAGGTTGGACCGAAGGGTCTGTTTCCGTGCTGTACATCTCTATGACTTTATAACCTGGTGTTGTGTGATTTTTAACTTTGTACACCCCAGTCCAAGACGGGCACCTCCAAATCATGACTAGTCATTCAAATGACTTCAAGAGAGTCAAGGGGCAGTGGTGAGTGTAATGGCCATCACTTCGTCACAGCTGGAATGTCTGATGATGGATATATTGCCTAGATCAGATACCCCAGAGTTCTGCAGGAGATAGCTGAGGGGATTGTGGTGGAATCACTGGAATCAGGGAGGACCCTGGAGGTTGGAAAATGGCTAATGTAACACCCCTGTTTAAGAAGCATGGAAAGCAGGAAACTAGGCCAGTTAGCCTGACCTCAGCCCTTGGTAAGATTTTACAGTCTATTAATAAAGATGAGATTGCAAAGTACTTGGAAGTATGTGATAAAATAGGGCTGAGTCAACATGGCTTCATCAAGGGAAGGTCATGACTGACAAATCTGTTAGATGTTTTGAGGAAGTAAAGAGTAAATTAGACAAGGAAGAACGTGTGAATGTGAACTGTTTGGATTTCCAGAAGGCCTTTGACAAGGTGTCACTCAGGAGGCTGCTAAATAAGATAAGAGCCCATGTTATGGGGGAAGGTACTGGCATGGACAAAGGATGGGCTGACTGGTAGAAGGCAGAGAGTGGAATAAAGGGATCTTTTTCAGAATGGCAGCCGGTGACCAGTGGATTCTGCAGAGGTCAGTGTTGGGATCAGAAATATTCACGTTATACATTAATGATCTGGACAAAGGAACTGACAGCATTGTTTGCAAGTTTGAAAGTGACATAAAGGGCAGGGGCAGATAGTGTTGAGGAAGTGGGGAATCTGCAAAAGGACTTGGACAGGTTGGGAGTAGGCAGAGAAGTTGCAGATGGAATACAGTTCAAGAATGTGAGAGGTTGTGCCTTTGGTAGGAAGAGTGGAGGTGTAAAGTATTTTCTAACTGGGAAAAGACTTTGAAAATCTGAAGCACTTAGGATTCTTAGTGCAAGATTCTCCTAAGGTTAACATGTAGGTTTGGTTGGCAGTTAGGAACGCAAATGCAATGTTAGCATTCTTTTCAAGAATGTTAGAATAGAGCAGCAGAGACGTACTGCTGAGACTGTGTAAGGCTCTGGTCATACTGCATTTGGAATATTGTGAGCAGTTTCAGGCCCTGTATCTAAGGAAGGATGTGCTGGCATTGGAGGGATTCAGAAGAGATTTACAAAAATGATCCTGGGAGAGAATGGCTTGTCACATGAGAAGTGGTTGAGATTCCTGGATCTCTAATCAATGGAGTTTAACGGGATAAGGGCAGATCTGAATAAAACAGTTAGAATACTGAGAGGCCTGGATAGAGTAGACATGGAGAAGATGTTTCCACTGGTAGAAGAGACTATGACCTGAGGGCATAGCCACAGAGTGAAGGGACAACACTTTAGAACTGAGATGAGGAGGAAATTCTTCAGCCAGAGCGGGGTGAACCTGTGTGACTCATTGCCACAGAGGGCTATGGAGGCCAAGTCATTGAGTGTACTTAAGCCAGAGATAGATAGTTTCTTGATTAGTAAGAGGATCAAGGCTTACAGGGAGAAGATGGGAGAATGGGATTGAGAAACACATCAGCCATGATTGAATGGTGAAGCACACTCGATGGGCTGAATGGCTTGGTTCTGCTCCTGTACCTTATGACCCATGGTCCCTGGCCATAGGTTTGTCTGAGATAATCATTTTGGATCACCAGGACTTACTGCTCCTCCATTTCTCATCTCCAGTTACTTTCACTTTCTCACAAGAGGGATCCAGCCTGGTTCACAGACTGGATCGACTGGAGAGTTGGGTGGAAAAGTGACAGGTGGATTTCAATCCAGACAAAATGTGAGGTGATGCATTTCGGCAAGATTAATTCCAGAGCGAATTATACAATGAAAGGAAGAGCTTTGGGAAAAGTTAATGAACAGAGAGATCTGGGAGTGCAGGTCCATTGTACCCTGAAGGTTGTTGCACAGGTGAATGGAGTAGTGAAGAAGGCATACAGTATGCTTGCCTTCATTAGATGGGATATTGAGTATAAGAGCTGGCAGGTCAATTTAAAATTGTACATGACATTGGTTCGGCCGCATTTAGAATACTGTGTACAGTTCTGGTCGCCACATTACCAAAAGGATGTGGACGCTTTGGAGAGGGTGCAGAGAGGGTTTACGAGGATATTGCCTGGTATGGAAGGTGCTAGCTATGAAGAGAGGTTGAGTAGGTTAGGTTTATTTTCACTAGAAAAAAGGAGATTGAGGGGGTACCTGACTGACGTTTACAAAACCATGAAGGAGATAGACAGGGTGGATAGAGACAAGCTTTTTCCCAGGGTGAAGGATTCCATAATGAGAGGTCATGCTTTCAAGGTGAGAGGTGAAAAGTTTAAGGGGGATACATGCGGCAAGTACTTCACACAGAGGGTGGTGGGTGTCTGAACGCGTTGCCAGCAGAGGTAGTAGAGACAGGCATGGTAGATTCATTTAAGATGCATCTGGACAGATGCATGTGTAGGGGGGGAGCAGAGGGATACGGATGTTTAGGAATTGGGCGACAGTTTTAAACAGTGGATTTGGATCGGCTCAGGCTTGGAGGGCCGAAGGATCTGTTCCTGGGCTGTAAATTCTCTTTGTTCTTTGTTCACAAATTCTAAAGCCTCTGATTTATTGGTAAGAAGCGACAGCTCACTGCAACTGAAGGGAAAATGAACTGGCTTTCTTCAGGAATCTGTTACAGAAAGACAGACACCACCTCTCTTTGTGGCAGTCCAAAGGCTTCTGACTGGATCATTCCCAGCCCAAACTGCTCAGCAATCTGAAACCCAATCACCTTGTTTTGTAAGCAGAAGGTCTTTGTCATTGACAACAGGTCACCACTCGACAGACCAATCAGCTACCTGCTGCCATCTGGATCTCCCATTGTACACACCCTCAGCTCCAGCTCATCAGCAGTTACACTGAGTGTCAATAACCTTCTTTTACAACACGCAGTAATCCTTCAATAATCTCTGGTTTCTAATGAAAAGTCCTTTTCCAATTTCAGTCCACAAACAAAAGTACAGAGAAATATAGAGGGATGGCCTTCAGACTTTGTATATTTATGTATATGATAATAAATGGACAAAATATATCCAAGACCTTAATAATAGTGGCATTGAGGACAAGGGAGGCTCCGTTGAGCCTGTACAAGGTACAAGTTCAACCTCAGCTAACCTTGTGTAATGTGTCGAGTTCCAGGCATCACACATTTGGCACAAAGTGCAGAAAAGATTTACAAGAATCATTCTGAAGATCAGTAACAGAATCATAGAAGTTTACAGTGCAGAAGGAGGCCATCCTGTCTGTTCTAGCTCCTGAAAGAGCTACCCAGCTAGTCCCACTCTATAGCCCCAGCTCCGTAGCCCTCTAACTTCATCCCTTCCAAATACATACCCAGCTCTCTTTTGAAACCTCGTAAGCAATCCACCTCCCCCACTCTCCCAGGCAGAGTATTCCAAATCCTAACAACTCTCTGAATAAAGGTGTTTCTTCTCTTCTCACTCCTAGATCTCTTGCTGACTGTCTTGAAGGTGTGATCCCTAGTTACTGACATAAAAATTAGTGAAAATAGAATATCCTTCTTTACCTTGTCGAAATAGTTCATGATTTTGAACACCTCAGTAAGGTCACCTCTTAAACTTCTCTGTTCCAAGAAGAATGAGCCCAATCTCTCTAAACTTTCCTTGTGTCTAAAATCCCTCATTCCTGGCATCATTCTAGTAAATCTCCTTTGAATTCTCTCCAGGACTTTCACATTCTTCCCTAATTAAGGTGCCCATAACTGAACATAATACTCCAAATGTGGTCTGACCAATGATTTGTAGAGGTGTAGCACCACTTCCTTGCTTTTATGCTCTATGCTTCTATTTATAAACCCAATGATTGTATAAGCCTTCTTAACAACTGTTTCAACTTACCTGGTTACCTTCAGCGACTCATGCAGTGAACCTTGCGGTCCCTGTGATCCCCTCAAAATTGTCGCTATTGTCCCTCCATGTTTCTGAGACTAGAACGTAGTCCCTCACATTTCTCTGCTTTGAAATCCATCTGCCAGATGTCTGCCCATTTGGACAACTTGTCAATGTTCGCCTGAAGTCGCCCAGCATCATCCTCACAATTCAGTAGTCTCCCTAGCTTAGTATCATCTGCAAATTTAGAGACTTTGTCCTCAACACACGTCTGCAAATGGTTTATATAAATCAGAAAAAGGATCCCAGCCCCAATCCCTGAGGAACACCATTTTCATGTCATCTCCAGTCTGAGAAATGCCCATCTCTCTCTACCTGAAATGTTAACATTGCTTTTCCCAACATGGGTACTGCCAGACTTGTTGAGTTTCTCCAGCACTTTCTGTTTGTATTTTAAATTTCCAACATGCATAGAATTCAGCTTTTATTTATGACGGTGATTCAAAGACCGAAATGTCTCAGTTATGAAGATAGAGTGAAAGAGTTGGCATTGATTGGAAAGGAAGAAACTAAGAGGATAATTAATTGAAATTTTTGAAATCATGAGGGGTTTGGGACAGAAGGTGGGGAGAAAATGTTCCCAGTGCTGAATGCAGTGCTCCCAATAAGACCAGTTTCTGGATTTATTCTAACCTTCCAGGTCCTTCATGCAAACTTTCTCAAAACAAGAGTCTGTCAATCAACAGGCTTTATCAAAATCCTCTAACAAGCACCAGGAGATTTAAAGACTGGTTGTAAATCCTTCTAATGGTGTTTCGCACCCATCATCAATCAATCAATCAAACTCCACCTTCTGAAGCACACTATAGATGGCTATTTCATGGGCAACATTCCTCATTATTCTGGTTTGTAATTCAAGGGTAATTCAAGAGCAAATAATTTCACCTTACCAAATGTGGCTAAAGGAAAGAATGACAGTCATTCAGACATAACAGCAGCTGTGAAAGCGTTCTTGAGTGAGAAAATGTGCACAGTTAATAATATTGCAATTGATTACTAATTAACAGTTCACATCTACATTGTAACTTATTTGTTTAAAAAGCTAACACAGGTTCTCATAAAATTAAAAGCAGACACAAAAAATTGTGTTTATATAAAAAAAGGACAATGTAACAGCAAGAAACTGCATAAAAGGCTGACAGTGAGGGTCAAGGAAGCCCATAAGCAGTGATTGTTTTATGGACCACAGCAGAATAGAGCTCAGAGAAACATAGGCATTTACAGCTTGGTGAAGCTAGCTGTCTGTGCTGAAGCTAAAATTGGGCTTGTGAGCAGATGTAGGAGAAGCACAGCAGGTCAGATGGCATCCGAGGAGCAGGAATATCGACATTTCAGGCAGGAGCCCTTATCCTTTCCTAATGAAGGGCTCCTGCCTGAAACACTGATTTTCCTTCTCCTCGGATGCTGCCTGACCTGCTGTGCTTTTCCAGCACCACTCTGATCTTGACTCTGATCTCCAGCATCTGTAGTCCTCACTTTTGCCTAGCAGGTGTCGGAGTACAGTTTTCAGAATACAAGCTAGCACTATCTTGCCTGGGAGAATGTACTAGTAGAACATGAGCCAGGATTGAAGCCGATCATGATGGAAAAGATTTTGAGGAAGTTGCAAAGATTAGCAGATTCAATGACCCGAAGTGTCAACCCGAGGGTTTGCTGAGACACCATGAGATCTGTCTTGAACACATTTACAATTTGATGTGTTGTGAGCAGTGTTCTGTTTTATCTGTTACCCAGCTCAATCACAAGCTAATTCCGGATCTTAGAAATAGATTGTAAACATATTGTAGATTGTATTATTGTTCTAACTTTTTATAATAAAGTTTATTGTTTGTTCAAAACCTTGCAATCTTGTGGCTTCACTCTTTTTAGTAAGTACCTGAGCTCTCATGCTTTGTCAACATTAGAAGAAAAGTTGCTGGTCTCCGGCGAGATCAGAACAGAAATTTGACAATCTGTCTCAGGATTGTAACAAAATGTAATCTCCAGACAAAAGGTATAAACAAAGAGAGAATGAGGACATGGGATTGCAACGGGAAATTGATCTCAATCCCATCGATCATGCAGGGTGAAAACAAACAGAAACAATCAACTCTTCATGTAAAACTTCCAATATAATAACTCCAAACAATGAAAACATTCAGCTTGACCTAGGCGCACTGATTTGAGAAGAATGTGACCTGTTCTTTTTGTCAGGTAAGTGACCCTGAGAGCTGCTAAAATTATCACATAAAATATTGATTAGTGTTTCAGTTGTTGGAATTTCAGTCATGATTCAACAGAATGTTAATTAAGGCAAATCTTACTTCTCATTGTAATCAAAACAGGAGTTTCAACATTTACAAAATATTTTTATTTCCGGTCTCCAGCATCCACAGTACTTTGCTTTCACATTTATATGTTTCGTTAACATGGAAATTCCAGAAATGTCCAAGATATCACCATGGTGCTTGGAGTGATTACTGCTCTCAATGTAATGAAAGGCTTGAATTTTCTACCTTGTCGTCAGAACTCCCATAGAACATTACAGCGCAGTACAGGCCCTTCGGTCCTTGGTGCTGTGCCTACCTGTGGAACCAATCTGAAGCCCATCTAACCTACACTATTCCATTTACACCCATATGCCTATCCAATAACCATTTAAATGCCCTTAAAGTTGGCGAGTCTACTACTGTTGCAGGCAGTGTGTTCCATGACCCTATTACTCTCTGAGTAAAGTAACTACCTTTGACATCTGTCCTATATCTATCACCCTTCAATTTAAAGCTATGTCCCTCATGCAAGCCATCACCACCCAAGGAAAAAGGCTCTCACTGTCTACTCTATCGAACCCTCTGATGATCTGAAATGTCTCAAGTCAGCTCTCAACCTTCTTCTCTCTAATGAAAACAGCCTCAAGTCCCTCAGCCTTTCCTTGTAAGACCCTCCCTCCCTATAGGCAACATTCTGGTAAATCTCCTCTGCACCCTTTCCAAAGCTTCCACATCCTTCTTATAATGTGGTGACCAGAACTGTATACAATATGCCAAATGTGGCCACCCCAGAGTTTTGTACAGCTGCAGCATGATCTCACGGTTCCGAAAGTCAATCCCTCTATGAGTAAAAGTTAACGCACTCTCTGCCTTCTTACCAACTCTGTCAACCTGGGTGGCAACTTTCAAGGATCTATGTACCTGGACACCAAGATCCCTCTGCTCGTCTACACTACCACGAATCTTACCATTAGCCCAGTACTCTGTATTCCTGTTACTCCTTCCAAAGTGAATCACCTCACACTTTTCTGCATTAAGCTCCATTTGCCACCTCTCAGCCCAGCTCTGCAGCTGATCAATGTCTCTCTGTAACCTACAACATCCTTTGTCACTATCCACAACTCTACTGACCTTAGTGTCCTCTGCAAATTTACTAAGCCATCCTCCTATGCCCTTGTCAAGGTCATTTATAACGATGACAAACAAGTGCTGACCCTCCGACAGTGCGGCACTCACTCAGCACTGACCCTCCGACAGTGCGGCACTCACTCAGCACTGACCCTCCGACAGTGCGGCACTCCCTCAGCACTGACCCTCCAACAGTGTGACACTCCCTCAGCACTGACCCTCTGACAGTGTGACACTCCCTCAGCACTGACCCTCCGACAGTGCGGCACTCCCTCAGCACTGACCGTCCGACAGTGCGGCACTCCCTCAGCACTGACCCTCCAACAGTGTGACACTCCCTCAGCACTGACCCTCCAACAGTGCGGCACTCCCTCAGCACTGACCCTCCGACAGTGCGGCACTCCCTCAGCACTGACCCTCCAACAGTGCAGCATTCCCTCGGCACTGACCCTCCGACAGTGTGGCGCTCCCTCAGCACTGACCTTCTGATAGTGCGGCACTCCCTCAGCACTGACCCTCCGACAGTGTGACACTCCCTCAGCACTGACCCTCCGACAGTGTGACACTCCCTCAGCACTGACCCTCCGACAGTGCGACACTCCCTCAGCACTGACCCTCCGACAGTGCGGCACTCCCTCAGCACTGACCCTCCGACAGTGCGGCACTCCCTCAGCACTGACCCTCCGACAGTGCGGCACTCCCTGAGCGCTACCCTCTGACTGTGCGGCAGTCACTCAGTACTGACACAATGACAGTGCGGCACTCCCTGAGCGCTACCCTCTGACTGTGCGGCAGTCACTCAGTACTGACACAATGACAGTGCGGCACTCCCTGAGCGCTACCCTCTGACTGTGCGGCAGTCACTCAGTACTGACACAATGACAGTGCGGCACTCCCTGAGCGCTACCCTCTGACTGTGCGGCAGTCACTCAGTACTGACACAATGACAGTGCGGCACTCCCTGAGCGCTACCCTCTGACTGTGCGGCAGTCACTCAGTACTGACACAATGACAGTGCGGCACTCCCTGAGCGCTACCCTCTGACTGTGCGGCAGTCACTCAGTACTGACACAATGACAGTGCGGCACTCCCTGAGCGCTGACCCTCCACGATAAGGCTGAAGCAGTTGCAGCAATCCTCACCCAGAAGTGCCAATCGAATGATGGATCTCAGCCTCCTCCAGTGGTCCCCAGCATCACAGATACCAGTCTATAGCCAATTCCATTCACTCAACGTGATACCAAAAAATGCTTGGAGATACTGGATACGGCAAAGCCTGGGATGAGACTCAATGTTGATCGGTAAGTAGAGAGGGAGGGGTGAATGACCTGGGGATAAGTTTGGATAAAGAGAACTGTACTTTATAGAAAATGGGAGGGGAACCATGTCTGGATGGGAGAAGGAATGTGTGTTTCAGCAGCAGACGGGCTGAGGTTGGGTTTGATTTGAACAATAATTATCTGACTCAGTCTCCACTTTTATAACATTGTATGCTGAAATGAGATGATGACATATAGTGTGTGTATTTAATCATCATGTACTCCGGCACATCATTAATTTTACAAAATTAAATATATCAGATTATCAACTCTGTCTCATATTGAAACACTGGCTACAAGTTTATAAATATCTGCATAATTTCCAAATATGCATTAACAAAGGGCATTTTTTCACATGGGTCAGTTCATATTTTAATCATTGCGAAGTCACTGTATTATTTGAGTAAAAAGCAGCAGATGTTCAGAAATGTGAAACAAAAGGAGAGGCTGGGGCCTGCCAGCAGGTCAGTCAGTATGTTCCCAACTGGGGGCACATTTCAACCAGTCTACTGTCTAACACTGCTCAAAATTCAAACAATGTCAAGCAGCAGGAGAATGATTAACCAGCGGACGATGGGGATGGGGGAGGCAATGGCCTACTGGTATGATCACCAGACAGTTAAACCAGAGAAAGTGAGGACTGCAGATGCCGGAGATTGGAGTCAAAAAGTGTGATGCTGGAAAAGCACAGCAGTTCAGGCAGCATCCGAGGAGCAGGAGAGTCAACATTTCGGGCATAAGCCCTTCATCAGGAGTCTGTTCCTTGAATGCTGCCTGACCTGTTGTGCTTTCCCAGTGCTATAGTTTTTGACTGTTAATCCAGAGACCCAGGTAAAGGTCTGTGGATGAGGATTCAAAACCCACCATGGTAGATGGTAGAATTTGAATTCAATGAAAATCTGGAATTAAGAATCTAATGAAGACTGTAATGCATTCCCGATGGGGGGCGAGAAACCCATCTGGGTCACTAACATTCTTTAGGAAAGGAAACTGCCATCCTTACCTGGTATAGCCTACATGTGACTCCAGACCCACAGCAAACTGGTTGACTCTTAACTGCCCTCAGGGCAATTAGGGATGGGCAATAAATGCTGCCCAGACAGTGACACCCTCATCCCATGAATGAATGAAAACAAAGGGCACTGTTTTATGATCATCCCAAGGTGGCCAGTGCTGGGGGCAATGGGGAAATGTAATTGCATGGAGCACGTTGTTGTAATCTGGTCTGTGGGGTGTGAAAGAGATGGAACCAGATTCAACAGTAACTTACAAAAGGGAATTGGATAGATCGTTGAAAGGGCTTATTCCTGAAACGTCGATTCTCCTGCTCCTCGGACGCTGCCTGAATTGTAGTGCTTTTCCAGCATCACACTCTTCGAAAGTAAAAATCAGTCAGGCAGTGGGGAAGGAGTGGACAGTGGGTCCAAATAGCCTCCTTCTCTGTCGTGCTCACTCAGTGGTGGCTCAGCTTTAAAATTTCCATCCTGGTTTTCAAATCCCTCCATGACTTTGATTCGGAGATATGATTCGGAGAAGCCGGTGTTGATTCGGAGGAGCCGGTGTTGATTCGGAGATATGATTCGGAGGAGCCGGTGTTGATTTGGAGGAGCGGTGTTGATTCGGAGGAGCCGGTGTTGATTCGGAGATGCCGCTGTTGATTCGGAGATATGATTCGGAGGAGCCGGTGTTGATTCGGAGAAGCCGGTGTTGATTCGGAGATGCCGCTGTTGATTCGGAGATATGATTCGGAGGAGCCGGTGTTGATTCGGAGAAGCCGGTGTTGATTCGGAGATGCCGCTGTTGATTCGGAGATATGATTCGGAGGAGCCGGTGTTGATTCGGAGATGCCGGTGTTGATTTGGAGATATGATTCGGAGATGCCGGTGTTGGACTGGGGTGGACAAAGTTAAAAATCCCACAACACCAGGTTATAGACCAACAGGTTTATTTGGAAGCACTAGCTTTCAGAGCGCTGCTCCTTCATCACAACCACCTGCTTCCAAAGAAACCTGTTGGACTATAACCTGGTGTTGTGGGATTTTTCCCTGTGTACTCGCTGACCTTGCCCTGTTTCAGTTATTTCACTGTCAGCAGCAGCTGTACCTTTAGCTGCCAGCCTGCTGAGCTCTTGAGGACTTTCTCTAAACCTGTATCTCCTCCTTTCCACCTTTAAAACACTCCTTAAACTCAACCTCCTAGGCTGAGCTTTGGGTCACCTGTCCTGATATCACCTCTTGTGGTTCAGGGCCCTCCGATGGTCCTCGAGGTGGTTTACTATGAATACAAGTCACTGGGGTTAAGGGTGTGATGTAAATGCAGATTGTTGTTGTTGTCAGTCATACAGAAGTCTCCACACCTTCTCATCTTTCAGGATTTACAGGGAGTGTCTGCCACTTTATTCTGAACATTCAATTACAAACCCCACGGATCCTACACAATTACACAAATATTCACTTTTGCAAAGGTTGCATTTAACACTAGAGGGGTAAGTGGGGGATTATCGAGGACCAGATTGGTATGGGGCCTACTACATTGCTCCATGAGGAGGGTACCGGGGCTGGGGGAGGGTAGGCTTGCAGAATGGTTTGGATCCATATCTCCTGGTTTTTGTCATAGCTTCCAGCTCCAACCCTGAATGATGTTCTCCCGTGGAACAATGTTTAAGACATTTGTTGGATGGGCGTTTCTTGTGACTGGTATCAGATCGCTCCAGGCTTTCTGGGAGGTGGGAATAACGTGCCAAGGTCACAGTGTGACCTGGTGTCCTACACTCAGCCCCAATGAGCTGTGAAGCCCTGTCCTAGAGTGATCATTGGTCAGCATGCTCCTACCCAGAGGATTGGAGATGGGGCACACTCCTCACCAAGTGAGTGTTGTACTGCAGCTGGGACAGAGTGTGGTCTGTGCTGGTCCTTAGCTGGGACAGAACGGGGTCTGTGCTGGTCCTCAACTGGGACAGTGTGGGGTCTGTGCTGGTCCTCAGCTGGGACAGAGCGGGGTCTGTGCTGGTCCTCAGCTGGGACAGAGCAGGGTCTATGCTGGTCCACAACTGGGACAGAGCGGGGTCTGTGCTGGTCCTCAGCTGGGACAGACCGGGGTCTATGCTGGTCCTTAGATGGGACAGAGCTGGGTCTGTGCTGGTCCTCAGCTGGGACAGAGCGGGGTCTGTGCTGGTGCTGCCAGCTGGGACAGAACGGGGTCTGTGCTGGTCCTTAGCTGGGACAGAGCGGGGTCTGTGCTGGTCCTCAGCTGGGACAGAGCAGGGTCTATGCTGGTCCTCAACTGGGACAGAGCGGGGTCTGTGCTGGTCCTCAGCTGGGACAGACCGGGGTCTATGCTGGTCCTCAGCTGGGACAGAGCGGGGTCTGTGCTGGTGCTGCCAGCTGGGACAGAGTGGGGTCTGTGCTGGTCCTCAACTGGGACAGAGTGGGGTCTGTGCTGGTCCTTAGCTGGGACAGAGCGGGGTCTGTGCTGGTCCTCAACTGGGTCAGAGTGGGGTCTGTGCTGGTCCTTAGCTGGGACAGAGCGGGGTCTGTGCTGGTCCTCAGCTGGGACAGAGCAGGGTCTATGCTGGTCCTCAACAGACCGGGGTCTATGCTGGTCCTCAGATGGGACAGAGCTGGGTCTGTGCTGGTCCTCAGCTGGGACAGAGCGGGGTCTGTGCTGGTGCTGCCAGCTGGGACAGAGTGGGGTCTGTGCTGGTCCTCAGCTGGGACAGAGTGGGGTCTGTGCTGGTCCTCAACTGGGACAGAGTGGGGTCTGTGCTGGTCCTTAGCTGGGACAGAGCGGGATCTGTGCTGGTCCTCAGCTGGGACAGAGCGGGGTCTGTGCTGGTCCTCAGCTGGGACAGACCGGGGTCTATGCTGGTCCTCAGCTGGGACAGAGCGGGGTCTGTGCTGGTGCTGCCAGCTGGGACAGAGTGGGGTCTGTGCTGGTCCTCAACTGGGACAGAGTGGGGTCTGTGCTGGTCCTTAGCTGGGACAGAGCTGGGTCTGTGCTGGTCCTCAACTGGGACAGAGTGGGGTCTGTGCTGGTCCTTAGCTGGGACAGAGCGGGGTCTGTGCTGGTCCTCAGCTGGGACAGAGCAGGGTCTGTGCTGGTCCTCAGCTGGGACAGAGCAGGGTCTATGCTGGTGCTCAACTGGGACAGAGCGGGGTCTGTGCTGGTCCTCAGCTGGGACAGACCGGGGTCTATGCTGGTCCTCAGCTGGGACAGAGTGGGGTCTGTGCTGGTGCTGCCAGCTGGGACAGAGTGGGGTCTGTGCTGGTCCTCAACTGGGACAGAGTGGGGTCTGTGCTGGTCCTTAGCTGGGACAGAGCGGGGTCTGTGCTGGTCCTCAACTGGGACAGAGTGGGGTCTGTGCTGGTCCTTAGCTGGGACAGAGCGGGTTCTGTGCTGGTCCTCAGCTGGGACAGAGCAGGGTCTATGCTGGTCCTCAACTGGGACAGAGCGGGGTCTGTGCTGGTCCTCAGCTGGGACAGACCGGGGTCTATGCTGGTCCTTAGCTGGGACAGAGCGGGGTCTGTGCTGGTCCTCAGCTGGGACAGAGCGGGGTCTGTGCTGGTGCTGCCATCTGGGACAGAGTGGGGTCTGTGCTGGTCCTCAGCTGGGACAGAGTGGGGTCTGTGCTGGTCCTCAACTGGGACAGAGTGGGGTCTGTGCTGGTCCTTAGCTGGGACAGAGCGGGATCTGTGCTGGTCCTCAGCTGGGACAGAGCGGGGTCTGTGCTGGTCCTCAGCTGGGACAGACCGGGGTCTATGCTGGTCCTCAGCTGGGACAGAGCGGGGTCTGTGCTGGTGCTGTCAGCTGGGACAGAGTGGGGTCTGTGCTGGTCCTCAACTGGGACAGAGTGTGGTCTGTGCTGGTCCTTAGCTGGGACAGAACGGGGTCTGTGCTGGTCCTCAACTGGGACAGAGTGGGGTCTGTGCTGGTCCTTAGCTGGGACAGAGCGGGGTCTGTGCTGGTCCTCAGCTGGGACAGAGCAGGGTCTTTGCTGGTCCTCAACTGGGACAGAGCGGGGTCTGTGCTGGTCCTCAGCTGGGACAGACCGGGGTCTATGCTGGTCCTTAGCTGGGACAGAGCGGGGTCTGTGCTGGTGCTGCCAGCTGGGACAGAGTGGGGTCTGTGCTGGTCCTCAGCTGGGACAGAGTGGGGTCTGTGCTGGTCCTCAACTGGGACAGAGTGGGGTCTGTGCTGGTCCTCAGCTGGGACAGACCGGGGTCTATGCTGGTCCTTAGCTGGGACAGAGTGGGGTCTGTGCTGGTCCTTAGCTGGGACAGAGCGGGGTCTGTGCTGGTCCTCAGCTGGGACAGAGCAGGGTCTTTGCTGGTCCTCAACTAGGACAGAGTGGGGTCTGTGCTGGTCCTTAGCTGGGACAGAGCGGGGTCTGTGCTGGTCCTCAGCTGGGACAGAGCGGGGTCTGTGCTGGTGCTGCCAGCTGGGACAGAGCGGGGTCTGTGCTGGTGCTGCCAGCTGCTGGCTCTGGGTGAACAAGACCATGTGCTGGTGTTGATAACCTCGCTGTACATTCCTGGAGATGTTTCTTATAGATAATAACAAGTTCTTGATGATTCAACAACAGTTCAATCAGCCAGGCCCATCAGACAGTGTCTGAATTGCATTATTCATTCCAGAAATAAACTGTTTGAGAAAACTGTATCAGGAAGCAAACAGGAAGCAATTTCTTGGCTGACTGGTTCACCTGTCACCATAGTAACCACAATCCTATTTCCCGAGTGATGGAAAACAAAGACATTGCATTGATCCAAGAGTCCACCACAACATGAAAAGAAGTGGAGAGTCAAATTGGTGCAAACCTGAGTTCCCAGTTATGGTCGAGGTACCAGCCATTCCCACTGGATAAGTAGCAAATCCCTGATAAACTGAACATCCAGACTCCCAATTCTGGAATAACCAAAGTTGCAAGTCACCGCTCCAACCAAGCAGCGTGGATTTAGACCATGCTCCAGTATAATCAGAGGGAAACTGTTACCCACAAACTGTCAGTGAGTATAAGACCATCAGGTACAGAATAGCTAAAGCTGTGGGAAAGGTGACAGCAATGTTAATCAGAGACAATGTGAAGGGAGTGCAGCAAGTGATCAGTCAGCTCAGCTCCAGGACATCTCTGCAGGAGTTCCTCAGGGTAGTGTCCTCGGCCCAACCATCTTCAGCTGCTTCATCAACGACCTTCCCTCCATCAGTTGGGGGTGTTTGCTGATGATTGCTCAGTGTTCAGCACCATTCTCAATTCCTCAGACATTGAAGCAATCTATGTTCAAATGCACCAAGATTTGACAATATTCAAGTTTGGCCTGAAAAATGATAAATAACATTCATGCCACACAAATGCCAGGCAATGACCACCTCGAATGAGAGACAATCTAACGACCGCCCCTTGATGTTGAATGGTGTTACCATCACTGAATCACCCACTATCAACATCCTCGGGGTGGCATTGACCATAGCCCTATTTGTATCGCTTGCCTTTATTGGTCAATGCATTGAGTACAGGAGTTGAGAGGTCATGCTGCAGCTGTACAGGATATTGGTTAGGCCACTTTTGAAAAACTGCATTCAATTCTGGTCTCCCTGCTACAGAAAAGGTGTTGCTAAACTTGAAAAGGTGCAGAAAAGGTTTACGAGGATGTTGTTGGGGCTGAAGGGTTTGAGCTATAGGGAGAGGCTGAATAGACTGCAGCATCGAAGGCTGCCTGACCTGCTGTGCTTTTCCAGCACCACACTCTCGACTCTTGAGTTTCACTGACATCTGCCTCCCTTTGCAGGCAATACAGGTTCTGTTTGGGGTCTTGTTGAGTGACCTTTTAGAGGTTTATAAAATCATAAGGGGAATGGATGGGGTGAATAGCCAAGATCCTTTCCCCGGGATGGGGGAATCCAAAACTGGAGGGTATAGGTTTAGGGCGAGAGGGAAAAGATTTAAAAGGGACCTAATGGGCAACCTTTTCACACAGAGGGTGGTGCATGTATGGAATGAGCTGCCTGAGGAAGTGGTGGAGGCTGGTACAATTACAGCATTTAAAAGTTACATGAATAGGAAGAGTTTAGAGGGATTTGGGCTAAATTCTGGAAAATAGAATTAGATTAATTTAGGATATGTGGTCAGCATGGATGAGTTGGACTGAAGGGTCTCTTTCCATGCTGTACATGTCTATGACTCTATAAACTGAACTGGACTAACCAGATACATGTTGTGGTTACAAGTGCAGGTCCATGAGTTCTGCAGTAAATAACTCAACTCCTGTCTTCCCAAAGCTTGTCCACTATCTACAAGGAACAATTCAGGAACAATACTCCCCACTAGCCCTGGGGGCAGCTCCAACAACACTCAAGAAGCTCAACACCATCCAGGACAAAGCAGCCTGTTTGATTCATAAATATCCCCTCCCTCCACCACTGACACTCAGTCGCAGCAGTGTGTGCCATCTACAAGATGCACTGCAGAAATTCACTGTCACTGGGTCAAAATCCTGGAATTCCCTCCCTAAGGACATTGAAGGTCTACCTACAGCACACGACTGCAGCAGTTCAAGAAGGCAGTTCACCCCCACCTTCTCAAAGGGCAACCAGAGACAGGGAGTAAGTGATGACTAGCCAGTGATGCCCAAATCCCCCGAATGAAAGTTTAAACCCCATAGTCCATTCTCCTGCCCCTCAATTTCTGGCCCTCCTCTATGAATATCTTTGGATGTTTACAATGCTGCAGTGGTACCAAGACTTTAATAACCAGAAAATCCTAAATTTCCAATAATTAGCAAAGTCTCACTCAAATTCTGGCAGAACAAACAAGCAATCTATTGATCAAGAAATCACCATAAATCACTCTCTTGTCTCATGTAAACCCTGAGCCCAAAGAGGGGCAAGTAATTTAACTAAAATATCTGTTCACTGCTTATGGGCTGCTGCAGTAGAAGGTTAGATGGAGAGAGATGTGACTGTAAGACCATGTTTGAATATTCTCAGGAAATGTCTCCCAGTCAACAGCGAAAAAAAATTATTTCAGCCTGCATCATCATGTTTCAACAATTGTGGCTTTAGCAGAAGTGCTCTTGTTGGGTAATACTGTCGTGTGTCATAATTGCCAGTTATATTGCAGCCTATATTGCAGGTTGTTCCTGTGATGGGGTCCGGTCAGTCCATTGTAATGAAGTCTGAGCTTCACTGACGGGGGACAGTGAGGACTGTAGATGCTAGAGATGAAGGGCTTATGCCTGAAACATCAACTCTCCTGCTCCTTGGATGCTGCCTGACCTGCTGTGCTTTTCCAGCACCACACTCTCGACTCTTGAGTTTCACTGACATCTGCCTCCTTTTGCAGGCAACACAGGTTCTGTTTGGGGTCTTGTTGAGTACAAAGAACTGTTATAGTGGATCTATTTACATATTGACCATGCTGGAGGGGACAAATTCAAGCCTAGTGAAATACGTTTTGTATGACAGAGCTGCTATTAATGGTGAATGTTTTGTTTGAGATACAACTCTCATCAGGTCCTGAGAGGACAGTATTGTGTGCTGAACTGGAATGGTGTGTTTGACCCTGGCTGTAACAGGCAGCATTCTGCGGCAGGTTTTGGTGAAAAGTGAAAACCTGAGAAATATCTAAAAGGCGCTCACTGTGAGGGTGTACGCAGGGACCCTAACCCTGCATACTGCAACAAGCCAATGTTTAAAAGGCAGATCACAATTGTTTTTAAAATACCAAAACCATGCTGTCACTTCTTACACT
This sequence comes from Chiloscyllium plagiosum, assembly GCF_037043375.1. Taxonomy (NCBI): domain Eukaryota; kingdom Metazoa; phylum Chordata; class Chondrichthyes; order Orectolobiformes; family Hemiscylliidae; genus Chiloscyllium; species Chiloscyllium plagiosum. The sequence continues at coordinate 117,157,312 of NW_028270148.1, forward strand.
TGATGAAAGAAAATAAAGTCACCGTAGTCCCACTCTTTCATTAGAGAGAGAGAGAGACAACGGGGGGGCTAAACCTGAGGGTCACCCCATCCCAAATGAGGTTGAGGCAGAGTCCTTCTTGGTTACATCAGCCAGTGCAGGAATTGAACCCACACTGCATCATAAACTAGCTCACCAGGCAACTGAGCTAACCCTGACTTTAAACCAAGCCCCAGTCTGTTCTGTCAGGATGTTATGGAAAATCCCATGGCTTTGTCTCAAAGAAGAGTGTAGAGAGTGTCATGGTCAATAATTGTCTCTCATTAAACATCACAAGAACACATCTGGCCATTATCACATTGCTGTTTGTGGGAGCTTGCTGTGCATAACTGACTGGCTGCATTAGAACAGCAACCGTCCTTTAAAATGTATTTCCTTCGGCCACCAGGAGGTCATGAAAAGTGCTACTGAAATGCAAGCATCAATTTCTTGGGAAACACTGAACATAACGTATGAAATGGGCACAGCAAGATCCTGCAAACAGGAAACCTGATCATTTGTTCTTATTGACATTGGTCAAGGACAAATTTTAACCATGACACCAGGAGATCTCCCTTACTGTGCAGGGTTATGGACAAAGGTCAGACAGTGAGATTAGCGGAGGTGCTGTTACAGAGTACTGGATGGAAATTGAGGGGCTCACTGGCCGCCTCAGTGCTGTCACCATTGTATATCTATAGCACTGTGCTCTGTTAGAGCAGGAGGGGCTGATCCAAAGGACGGAGCCAGTCAGTAGGATGTGACCAGTATGAGGAACTGTGAAGGCTCGCATGGTGCTGTGGTAGTGTCCCCACCTCTGAACCAGGAGGCCAGGGCTCACGTTATACTTGTTCTAGAGGTGTGTGAGATAGCATGTCTGAATAGATTGATTCAAACCAGCTACTAGGACTGAGCTGGAGTGCTAAGTGTTCACCTATTTGTTAATGACTGAGACATCAGGAGAGATAGCCACTTATCGAAATTAGCCGACGACACAGAGATAGACAGGATTGGATACACTGTCAGTGGAATCATAAATTACAATGAAGTATTGATCAATTAAAGAGTTACACAAAAAAAGTGGCAAATTAATTTTAGTGTGGACAAATGTGAGGGCATCCACTGTGGACGTTAAAATCAGAACATTTTCTAATGGAGTGTTTCCCAATCTTTTCCTCAATGTGACGCTAATTCCGAGGCTGGAAGATTAGTGTGACTGCACTGAAAATTGAGAGAGGGGAAGTGACTTGGGGTTGGGCGTGGGATGATTTATCAGAAATGTGGGGAGAGGACAGAGACCTGTGACAGTGATTGGGAGGATGCCATTGCTGAGCTCATAACCCCCAAAATTGCAGCTTGCGCACAACCCCCCCAGTCCCCTTGGGGTGCTGATGCCCAGTTTGGGAAACCCTGTTCTAAATGGTGAAAAGGAGGATGTGCCCAGTGGTGCTATAGCAGGAGCTGTGAGGGCTCTGATGGTCCAGTGGGAACAAGAATGCCACTGGACCAGTGGAGATCCAGAGAGATTCGGTGGGGGTGGGGGTGGGGTCAGGGTCAGGGTCAGGGTCAGGTTACTCCAGCAGGAAGAACAAGAGGAAGTGATCAAAAGACAAATGAAATGCTGGTCTCCATATCTGGAGAGGGAGTGACACGGACAAGGGGGTACAAATTGGTTCTCAGCTTCCCAAAGCCCTGGGTACATCACACCTGGAGTTACTGAGAGGAGTTCTGGATGTCATTCCTGAGGAAGGAAACCTTGGCCTTGGATGATACCTGTACTCCCAACGAGGACATTACACTGGCATTGCATTCCCTGGAGTGTAGCAGGTTCGGAGGTGATTTTCTTTCTTTATTCCATTCACGGATGGATGAGGGTAGCGTTGGCTGGGCAGCATTTATTGCCCATCACTAATTGCCCAGAGGGCAGCTAAGAGTCAACCACATTGCTGTGGGTCTGGAGTCACATGTAGGTCAGATCAGGTAAGGATGGCAGTTTCCTTCCCTAAAGGACATTAGTGACCCAGATGGGGTTTTCTTCATAATGGTCATCATTGGAGTTTTTTTAAAAATTGGATTCAAGTTCCACGATCAGCCATGGTGGGTTTCGAACCCGGGTCCCCAGAACATCACCACTAGGTCATCATCTTCCCACGGTGGTTTTATCAAGATATGGAGAGGAACAAAGAGCTAGAGAGAGTGAATCAATTTCAGCTGATCAGTCAGTCTAGGATTAGGGGAGAAAACCAGACCTTTCACAAGTGAAATTAGGAAACATTTCCAAACACAAAGACTGATAGAAGTTTGGAACTCTCTCCCATGGCAATTGATGCCAGATTGACGACCCACCCCAGAATGACAGTCAGATTCAGATCTAGACCCCAGGATCGTGACTCAGATAGTTCAAATACAGAGTTGTGAAACTGGCTCGCTAATCCAGCCACACAGGAGGGCAAGCACCAACAACTTGTTTAATCAACCCATCATGAAGGAAACGTAATAAATGTAAAGTGAAGCAAAAGAAGCTCCGAGTATGGAAGAGGATTTAGTTTCAAATATGTCATTGTTTGTTGAATAACAACAGGCAATGAAACAGCATTTAATCTGTATGGTTGTACCAATTGTTCAGGTGCCTAAAGATATCAGGGTAAAACTGTAACATCTGCCCAGGATTATAATCAGTTTTAGTCACCAAGACTGACTCAAGCTGTGGCGGTGATACAGGGATTTGTTAGAAGGGCAAATCATAGAACCCCTACAGTGTGGAAGCAGGCCATTCAGCCCATGAGGTCCACACCAACCTTCCAAAGAGGCTCTACCCTTGTAATCTCACATTTCCTATGGCCAATCCACCCGAACCTGCACATTTTTGGACTGTGGGAGGAAACCCTCACAGACACGGGGAGAACATGCAAACTCCACACGGTTGCCCAAAGGTGGAATTGAACCCAGGTTCCTGGAGCTGTGAGGCAGCAGTGCTAACCACTGAGCCACCGTGATTCATGTTTAAGTGATTTTATTGAGTTCTTTTGTTGAGTTAACACAAAGCGTTAACGAGGGAAACGAGGCTGATGTGATGTACATCTTCCAGAAACGTTTGACAAAATGCCGCACAGTGGGCTTATCAGGCAGCAACAAGCTTCGAGAGGTGGACAGATGCAGGAACAGTGTGGGAGTGGAATTGAGTGAGGGACGGTCCCTGGGAGGTTTATAGGATTCCGCCCCCTCACCCCAGACCCAGGGGTTGGGGTTAGGACCCTCGTTTTCCTTCAGGGACATGAATGAGCTCCACTTGAATGTTCAGGGCACGATTTCAGCATTGACAGTACAAATCCTGGAAGGATTGTGAACTTTGAAGAGGGCAGTGATAGACCTCAGGAGGACAAAGGCAGGCTGTGGGGAATAGATGGACGTGAGACAGCTCAAATTTAAATTCCCCTTGATTCTTTACAAAGCTGCTTTTGGTCACGTAATGAGTCTCACAGTTACCCAAATGATACTCTTTTCCCTTGGGGGGATTGGAAAGGCAGAATATACAATTTAGGAGCTGAAAATGTGTTGCTGGAAAAGCGCAGCAGGTCAGGCAGCATCCAAGGAGCAGGAGAATCGACGTTTCAGGCATAAGCCCTTCTTCAGGAAACAGGCCATTCAGGAAGCAGGTTCCTTGGATGCTGCCTGACCTGCTGCGCTTATCCAGCAACACATTTTCAGCTCTGATCTCCAGCATCTGCAGCCCTCACTTTCTCCTATACAACTTAGTAACCAGGAGATGTCATTCTTTAACCATAAACTAGAACAAATGAGCCCAATCAACTGATAGGTTTCTCTTGAGTGTATTTTTAATGACACACCTTAAAGTGGAAAAATTGCACCATCATTCAGACTGAGTTGACATAATCAACACTGACTTGTGTGCGCTGTTTGTTCTCCACCCTGAGGCATTTAGATTCAAACCGAGAGATCGAACATACAACTCCCAGTAAGTTAAATGTCAGACAGATACCGAGTTCAAATGAAGAGTTGAGTGATGTATGTGGAGGCCTGATTGTCGTCTCTGTGGAAGTCACCTAATCTCTGCTCGTGTTCTTTCACTGAAACATGACCAAGATTCAAAAACTAATTATCACTCGAGCTTGTTCATCAGAACAAATCTCAGAAAACTGGCTGACAAGCCTCAAATCTCGGGATAAGCTGACTTTTACAGTCTTGTGAAAGAAACAATATGAAACATCCCCCAGTCACTAAACTCATTTTACCTAGTGATCTCCCCCACCCTGACTACCTCCAAGTTCATAGTCCCCCCAATCCCGTACAGCCCGTTTCTACCTCCTTCCCAAAATCCATAAACAGGACTTCCCGGACAGACCCATTGTTTCTGCCTGCTCCTGTCCCACAGGACCCACTGCTTCCTACCTCAACTCAGTTTTCTCTCACGCTGTCCAGTCCCTTTCCATTTACATCAGCGATTCCTCTGACGCGTTACGTTAGTTTCAGAATTTCCAATATTCAGCTCCAGCCGCCTCTTCACCATGAACATTCAATCCCTTTACACGGCCATGCCTCCATCAGGATGGGCTCAGGGCTCTCCACTTCCTCCTAGATAAACGGCCTGGACCATACCCAGCCCCCACTGGCCTCCTCCGCCTGACCAAGCTCATCCTCACCCTCAACAACTTCTCTTTTATACTCCTCTCACTTCCTTCAGATTGAAGCTGTGGCCCTGGGATGGCCCCAGTTATGGCCGTCTCTTTGCAAGGCCCATGCAACATTCCTTATTCCAATTCTACTCTGGTCCAACCCACAACTCTTTCTCTGGTTTATCAATAACATCATCAATGCTGCTTCCCACTCTCATTTGGAATTGGAAAAAATATCCATTTCACTCCTAGTTTCGCGCTCTCATCTTCACTGGGTCCATCTCTGACTCCTCCCTTCCCTTCCCTGACATCTCTGTTTCCATTTCTGAGAATGAGCTGTCCATCAGCATCCATTGCAAACACAGCAACCAGTCACTCAATCCAATCTACTGTATCTGCTGTGATCTCCTTTACATTGGGGAAGTCAAGCATAGACTAAGTAACTGTTTTGCAGATCACTCGTGTTCTGCTGCAAAAATGACCTGAGCTTCCAGCTACCACCACTTCAACCCACCACCCTGTTCCCTGACACAGTGGTTAGCACTGCTGCCTCACAGTGCCAGGGACCAGGGTTTGATTCCAACCTTGGGTGACTGTCCGTGTGGAATTTACACATTCTCTCCGTGTTTATGTGGGTTTCCTCCCACAGTCCAAAAATGTGCAGGTCAGGTGAATTGGTCATGCTAAATTGCCATAGTGTTAAATGCGTTAGTCAGGGGTAAATATAGGGTAATGGGTCTGGGTGGGTTACCATTTGGAGGGTCAGTGTGGACTTATTGGGCCGAAGGGCCTGTTTCCATACTGTAGGGAATCTATTTTCTCTGTCTCAGGCTTGCTGCTGTGCTCCAGTGAAGCTCAGTGCCAGCTGGAAGAACTGGGGAGCGCACAGTCTTCAGGAATCAATATTGGGTTCAATAATTTTAGGGCCTGAACACCTCCTCCCATGCCCTTACCTCAAGCCCCCCACCAGGCCATCACATGATTACCACCACAAATGACCCATCGACAGCTCTAATAGCCCCCATTAGCATCTATTGATTCTCCAGGACTGACAGCGACACGGTGGCACAGTGGTTAGCACTGCTGCCTCACAGCGCCAGAGACCCGGATTCAACTCCCGCCTCAAGCGACTGACTGTGTGGAGTTTGCACGTTCTCCTAGTGTCTGCGTGGGTTTCCTCCGGGTTCTCCGGTTTCCTCCCACAGTCCAAAGATGTGCAGGTCAGGTGAATTGGCCAGGCTAAATTGCCCATAGTGTTAGGTATAGGGGTAAATGTAGGGGTATGGGTGGGTTGCGCTTCAGCGGGGCGGTGTGGACTTGTTGGGCCGAAGGGCCTGTTTCCACACTGTAATGTAATCTAATAAGTGTAATATATTGTTTCAAAATGACTTTTACCAATTCCTCTGTCTGCCCGACTGCTTCTCGTGCTCTCTGGATTCCATCTCCACATTTATTCCTCCCCACTCCCCCCAATCCTATATTTACCAACCTTTTCCTTGCTATAATTAATTCTATAGAAGGATCACTGGACAAAATGTTAACTCTGCTCTTTCTCTCCCCAGATGCTGCCAGACCGGAGTTTCTCCAGCAATTTTGTTTTGTTAGGTTGGAAGCATCTTCCTCAGTTGCAAATTTATCTCTTTGTGACTCCATCCACTTGGTTTTCTCATTCATCTCTCCCCTTCTTTCGCAGTAAATGGCTTTGACTTTCCCTTAGTCTAAGGACACATTTTTACTGGAGCTAAATTGTTTCGGTAATGCTCATCCTTTTTTTGTCACATCACTCAAACCAATCTGTTCAAAATACAGAGTTCTTGGATGGAGGAGTTTACCAGAGTTTTGTTCTGCAGAGACACATGAGTATCTCTCGTCTAAAGCTTCTGAAACCAAAAACACTTAGGAGACACCACACCCTTTAAAAGAAACCAGTTAGGCTGGTACTGGGAGTGTCTGGGGAACATGTTAACCGGTTTTGGCCAGCCCACAATAAGCACAAGTTTGTACCTGGCTGTGTCTACAGTGATGAAAAATGGGATTGATGCTCTCAGCAACAGTTTGTAGTGGCCTACTCCTGCTCCTAATGATAGGGGAGGAGGAGAAAAAAGGAAAAAATAGGGAAATTATAAATGTTTATTTTTAATTTTTCTAAAGATTGATCTAAACAAAATGAAGTGCCTGACACTTTTACCAACATTACATTTTGAAAGACATCTTCATTTGTTTACAGGTTTTCATACATTGACACATTTGCCAAAGTATCCACCAAGTAATCCAACATCAAGAAAAGTATAAAATAACGAGATATGAAGTGTAACAATTAAGCAGCGATTTCTGTTGTTAATTCAGTCTTCACACCACAATGAGATCACATCACCAATATCTCCTGGTTATTGCTCGCTCCCAGAATGGGACAAGGTGATCAGCCCGAAATGAACATTGTCAGAATGTTTCTGTCTCTGTCTGGCAGTGAAATGTGCAGACTCAGAGATGGACACACACCGCACAGAGGGGCTTGTGAAAAAAAACACTTGACAAATGCTGTAACACACATAAATAGGAAGGTTAAATGGAAAACAGCCAAGTGTTTCTGCTCCATATGACAGATCCTGATTGCAATACTCACAAAATTAGTGTGCCTCTGACAAAATAGTTTATCATGAAACACAATCAGTAATCTCTCTGCTCATTGGATCTATCAGTTCTCAAAGTCTGTTCTTTTCCCTGGTAAATAACAGTGACTGAGAGCAAACACTGAAAACATGTAAAGTATTAGATATTCAATCGTCCCTTGAAATTAATCTTTTTACATTTAGAAATTTGTGAAATATTATGCAAATTACAATAACTTATAGAAAATGCAGTTCCTGCTGATACCAATCGATCTAATTAAAAGCTCGGTTTAGCAGATTAATTTGAAACACGTTGAAGCAGAAACTGCGAGATATTTCCCAGAAATAAGAACTTTATGACGAACATTACAGATTATGTCTCTTTATTTTAGAAGTGATTATTGATTGGAAGCAATAAAACATGTGATCTTATCAATAAAACTATTAATAAGTTAAGAGTATCAAGAAATATATCTTTAGTTTACAGAATCATCTAAATATCTAATACAATCGTTTGCTAACATTCCAATGGTTAATGATTCATTAAGACTAAAATGCATGATGTATATAAATAAGTATCTAGTGTCATACAGAACACAAACCACACCATCCATGTTACATTCTACAAAAACTATTTACAATCTAGACAATACCCTGACTAGTTCTGCTCTTTGTTTTAAAATATATATTTGTTAATGAGTTGTGCTGTCATTTCAGTGCAGAGACTGTAGTGCATGGTATAAACAACACACAAAAAAAGTCACTCCATTCAATGCTCTTATCCTCCCTCCCTACCCCTTGGTGCAGATGTCCCACGCACAAATCCAGCAGAATAAATTATGCTAGCAGGCTCAGAGCCATCTCCAATTGGATTTTACTTCTGTTATGAGTGCTTCCCCCAATTCCCCAAATCAGTGACATTGGCAATGTCTGAACAATGGTTCCATGTTTCTGTTGAGACAGTAGACAATGGAGCCTGACACCGAGATAGCTCAGACCCAGATGGCTCTGCCACACAATGTGACGGCGAGTCTTTGACAGACTGATGGAAAACGTCACAGTTTCTCCTGACAGTCCCAAAAATATCCTAACCCAGTTTAGTCAGCTGCAAATCTCCGAAGATTTTTATCTTGTCAATTCCTGATAAGTCAGAGACACGATGGTGAAAATCAAAGAGCTGGTGCCCGTCGACAAATATACGGAATCGTTGGTATTCGCAATGCATCTCCAACTGTAAGGATGTGCCAAATAAAGAAAGGGCATTTCAGAAAAGGTCCAATTATCAAAAACAAGTAGAATCATTAAAATATGCAGCATTTACCCAGAATATCAAACAGATAAAATATTAGCCATAATTTCATGGGAACAAGAGGCCATTCAGTGAGATCATATCTGAGCTGTGACCTAAGTCTTACACACTCACTTTTGCCCCAGCTTCCAAAACCTGCAAGCTCAGATTTCACCTTCACAACTGGTGTAGCATCAACGCCTTCCCGCAAACTTCCATCGCCCTCTGCATACAGAAATATTTCATCATTTCACTCTTAAAAAGGTCCGTCCCTGGAATTGAGGCTTTGTCCTTGCTATTTTAATTCACTTGACCATCTACAGTACAATAATACTTCAAGTAAATTCCTTTAACCAGAGCAGTGGATGGAAGTAATAATAAATGTGGTACAAAGCCAATCAGACGAGGTACACCCCGTGTTTAATGCCAAGTGTGATTTGTCCTATCTCCCTCTGGTCAGCTCCCAGTTCCTATGCTGGGCAGTGCTGGCATGTGGAGTCAGTGAGACAGTAACAACGCTTTCCACAGCTGGAATGATTGATTAACAATAATTGTCTGGCTTGACATGAATGACAGTAATGTGGGTTGGGAGGGACTAGGGAATTGCCAGCAGAAGATGATATCTGTGCCTTTCAGGAATGGAAGGACAGAAGGCGGAAAAAGGCAACTTTTCCTTTAAAGAAATCAACACAAATTTTAAAATTTAGCATTTTTCTCCCTCCACAAATACGACGTGTCCTGTATTCAAGTCTCAAGTCATGTACATATCCTTCTTTCTGAAAGTGTCAACCATTACCATGTTTAACAGTAGTTTATAATCACATTAAAACATTCTGTCAATGTATAATTCCAAACGAGCACTACTTTCCTAGTTGCACTATTTGAACAGCAGTTGCTATCAATAATAAACCCATCTCTATTTCGGTGCAGTAACAGTCACTGAGCGCAAAAGAATACAAAGTCACAGGAAGCGATGGCCTTTGGTCTGTTACCAGCAGTGCTCAGAGACAGGGTTTTGACAGGGTCTAGACCTTGTAGATACTTGAAGGGGAACTGTTATTGTGTAAAGTTATTCTGATCCTAGTTAGGTAGCCCATATATGACATGTTATACAGTAACTCAGGGGTAACTCGAGATGGGCAATAAATACTGGTCCAGCCAGCAACACCCACGTCCCATGAGTGAATTAATAAAACACTCTGTCCTTAGTACAAACAAAATCCAGTATTTATGGAAAGTCATGAGACACAAGTTCCAAGTCTCAGCTGGACAATAACAAATAAAGTAATTAAAAAGTATGTATTAAAATACTGGTAATGAAATGGTTTAAATATTTTAACATGAGCTTATAACAATTAATAGTCTTTCTGCAAGTTGTAGAAATGTTTACAGTTTCTATAATCTTACTTTACAAAGTGGGTCAAACATGGTAATTCACTTCTGTGTGATCACGGGAAGTGGTGATGTATCAGAGTGACCCAGACACCCCCGGCTAATGTTCTCAGACATGGACCCCAATCTCTTCAAGGCCAGTGGGGAGATTTGAATTCAGTACAAGAGTAGAGTTGATAGTTGATCTCATAGCAACCATGTACCTACTGTCGATCACTGTGAAAACCCTCCGGTACACTAACGTCCTTTAGGGATGGAAATCTGCCATCCTTACCTGGTCATAGAGTCATAGCAGTTTACAGCATAGAAACAGGCCCTTCAGCCCAACTTAGCCAGTTTTCACAATTAAACTTGTCCCATTTGCCTGGGTTTGGTCATATCCATCCATGCTGAAAAATGTGTTGCTGGAAAAGTGCAGCAGGTCAGGCAGCATCCAAGGAGCAGGAGAATTGACGTTTCGGGCATAAGCCCTTCTTCAGGAATGAGGAGGGTGTGCCAAGCAGGCTAAGATAAAAGGTAGGGAGGAGGGACTTGGTGGAGGGGCGTTGGGAATACGATAGATGGAAGGAGGTTAAGGTGAGGGTGATAGGCCGGAGAGGGGGTGGGAGTGGAGAGGTCGGGAAGAAGATTGCAGGTCAAGAAGGCAGTGCTGAGTCTGAGGGTTGGGACTGAGACAAGGTGGGGGGAGGGGAAATGAGGAAGCTGTAGAAATCTGCATTCACCCCTTGTGGTTGGAGGGTTCCTAGGCGGAAGATGAGGCGCTCTTCCTCCAGGCGTCGTGTTGCCACGGTCTGGCGATGGAGGAGGCCAAGGACCTGCATGTCCTTGGCAGAGTGGGAAGGGGAGTTAAAGTGTTCAGCCACGGGGTGGTTGGGGTGGTTGGCGTGGGTGTACCAGAGGTGTTCTTTGAAACGTTCCGCAAGTAGGCTGCCTGTCTCCCCGATGTAGAGGAGGTCACATTGGGTGCAGCGGAGGCAATAAATGATGTGTGTGGAGGTGCAGGTGAATTTGTGACGGATATGGAAGGATCAATTGGGGCCTTGGAGGGAGGTGTGGGCGCAAGTTTTTCATTTCTTGCGGTTGCAGGGGAAGGTGCCGGGAGTGGAGGTTGGGTTGGTGGGGGGTGTGGACCTGACGAGGGAGTTGCGGAGGGAGTGGTCTTTCCGGAACGCTGATAGGGGAGGGGAGGGAAATATATCCCTGGTGGTGGGGTCCGTTTGGAGGTGGCGGAAATGACGAAGGATGATATGATGTATCTGGAGGTTGGTGGGGTGGTAGGTGAGGACCAGTGGGGTTCTGTCCTGGTGGCGATTGGAGGGGCGGGGCTCAAGGGCGGAGGAGCGGGAAGTGGAGGAGATGAAGTGGAGGAGATGCAGTGGAGAGCATCGTCAACCACGTCTGAGGGGAAATTGCGGTCCTTGAAGAAGGAGGCCATCTGGGTTGTACGGTATTGGAACTGGTCCTCCTGGGAGCAGATGCGGTGGAGGCGAAGGAATTGGGAATATGGGATGGCGTTTTTACAGGGGGCAGGATGGGAGGATACGTAAAATTCACCTGCACCTCCACACACATCATTTACTGCATCCGCTGCACCTGATGTGGCCTCCTCTACATTGGGGAGACAGGCCGCCTACTTGCGGAACGTTTCAGAGAACACCTCTGGGACAACCGCACCAACCAACCCAACCAGCCCCATGGCTGAACACTTTAACTCCCCCTCCCACTCCACCAAGGACATGCAGGTCCTTGGCCTCCTCCATCGCCAGACCATGGCAACACGACGCCTGGAGGAAGAGCGCCTCATCTTCCGCCTAGGAACCCTCCAACCACACGGGATGAATGCAGATTTCTCCAGCTTCCTCATTTCCCCTCCCCCCACCTTATCTCAGTCCCAATCCTCAGACGCAGCACCGCCTTCTTGACCTGCAATCTTCTTCCCTACCTCTCTGCCCCCACCCCCTCTCCGGCCTATCACCCTCACCTTAACCTCCTTCCACCTATCGCATTCCCAATGCCCCTCCCCCAAGTCCCTCCTCCCTACCTTTTATCTTAGCCTGCTTAGCACACCCTCCTCATTCCTGAAGAAGGGCTTATGCCCGAAACGTCGATTTTCCTGTTCCCTGGATGCTGCCTGACCTGCTGCGCTTTTCCAGCAACACATTTTCAGCTCTGATCTCCAGCATCTGCAGTCGTCACTTTCTCCTCATATCCATCCATGCACCAGTCCAAATGTTTCTTAAAATGACAAAATTGTACTTGCCCCCACCACTATCTCTGGCACCTCATTCCGATACTCACCACCCTCTGGATGAAACAACTGCCTCTGTGGACACTTTTGTATCTCCTCCCCTCTCACCTTAAACCTATGCCCAGTCTGGTCCCTCCAGACCCACAACAATGCGGTCGAGTCTGAACTGCCCTCTGAAATGATTGAAGAAGGATATTCAGATCTAGGGCAATTAGGGATGGGTAATAAATACTAGCTCAGTCAGTCATGCCCATATCTCCTCAAAAAATTTAAAATAATTTAAAATTTATTACTATGTCCTCACATAATGAACCCAATTGTTAATCTGCTAATGTATGGGTTTTTAATGAGTTAAAATGGGGACACATGTATGCATTGCTTTGTATCCACTCCCAGCTCTCCCCCACCCCAGTCTTTTGCCACCTGAGTCCCAAGAGAATTATTACTCAAATTAATGTGTTACGTTGCTGTAATGGCCAAGTTATTTCACATCATTGCATTGGCACGTTCCACCATGAGCAGAGTCAGAGCAAAACAAAGGACAGCACTAATCCTTGGGTGAGGAATACTGTTGTTAATTATTGTGTGGAACCAGAATTAGCCATTGTGCTTCTCTCACACTCTGTGGTTTCCACCAAACTTTCAGGCAGCACCTTCCTTGACCATGACATGTCACTGTACAATCTTGTGTCTCCGGTCAGCACTGGCTCGTGCCATCACCTTCTAAAGCGTTTCTGTATCATTCAGTTTAAATAGGGAGGCTGGACCTTCACTGATCTACTTCCAGACACTTTCACTGCAGAGACACACAGTAAAGGTGACTGTGGGAATTAATTTGAGAATGTCAGTTCCCAGACTGCTCCCTAAACCTGCAGAACACCATGTTCTCATTGTTTGATCAAGGCAGAAGTCCCAGTGTAGGCCAGTGAAGTGTAAACTGGCCATAAACAAGCTGGAAATGGCAATGGAGGAACTTTTAGCTAAATTAACTAAAGTGACCAAAAATACATTCATCTCCTGAACAATCGTGTCATAAGGATTAATTACATCTGGTGTTGTTTAAGTGCCACAACTTGACATTCAGTGGTTGATATAATTCACATTTAAAAGGCAAAACTGGTTACAATAAACTTGATTGCACCAAATAAAACAAATCTCATAGTAGTTAGATTCTGGAATGTTCTTTAGCCCTTCCAGAACCCTTAAATTCTGCTCAAAGAAGCTTCTTGTGAATTCACTATTTGATTGGTGATTTTGTTTTGTATTTACAGCACCCAGTTTTGGTTTCCTTCACCAAATGGGAACATTTAGTTGAGGACCTCCCTCAATTTTGAAGACAGGACATTTGGAGACCTCAATTTGCACAAGTCTAAAGAAAAGCTTCACCTACTCAGTCAGGGCTGATCAGACCAATTTGTCCATGCCGACCAGATATCCTAAATAAATCTAGACCCACCTGCCAGCATCCGGCCCATATCCCTTCAAACCCTTCCTATTCATATACCCATCCAGATGGCTTTTAAATGTTGTAATTGTACCAGCCTCCACCACTTCCTCTGGCAGCTCATTCCATTCACACACCACCCTCTGCGTGAAAAAGTTGTCCCTGCGGTCCCTTTTAAATCTTTCCTGTCTCACCTTAAACCTACATCATCTAGTTTTGGATTCCCTCACCCTGGGAAAAAGACCTTTTCCTATTAATCCTATCCATGTCCCTCATGATTTTATAAATCTCTATAAGGTCACCCCTCAGCCTCCGACGCTCCAGGGAATATACCTCCAGCCTGTTCAACTTCTCCCTATAGCTCAAATCCTCCAACCCCGGCAACATCCTTGTAAGTCTTTTCTGGACTCTTTCAAGTTTAACAACATCTTTCCTATAGTGGGGAAACTAGAATTGCACGCAATATTCCAAAAGTGGCCTAAGCCAATGTCCTGTACAGCTGCAACATGACCTCCCAACTCCTGTACTCAATGCACTGACCAATGAAGGCAAGCATACCAAATGCCTTCTTCACTATCCTATCTAGCTGCAACTCTATCTTCAAAGAACTATGAACCTGCACTCCATGGTCTCTTTGTTTAGCAACATTCCCCAGGACCTTACCATTAAGTGTGTAAGTCCTGCCCTGAATTGCCTTCCCAAAACGCAGCACCTCATATTTATCTAAATTAAACTCCATCTGCCACTCCTTGGCCCTTTGGCCCATCTGATAAAGATCCCGTTGTACTCCGAGGTAACCCTCTTCGCTGTCCACTACACCTCCAATTTTGGTGTCAACTGCAAACTTACTAACCGTACCTCCTATATTCACATCCAAATGTTTAATTTTTCATGACAGTTGTAACTTCTCAATTTTGGTATAGTTCTGTTTCAATTTTTTTTGTGTCTCCTGCAGGGAAATTATCCCCAGATTTACCCAGTGAGGCCCAAGCTCCGAACTGTTTCAAACATACTCACCCTAAATGGCTGATCTGGGATGAAGGGGAAATATTGAATTGAAGTCTCCTCCTCTCCCCATTCTCCAGAGACAAAAGCATTTCGGACAAACTGTTGATCAGGAAATCTTGCCTGGAGTTCAACGGCAACGTCAGCTGGTGATACATCAGAGTCTCCACAGCACAGGCTGATCTCAAAGCTTCAGAAAAGGTGGGAAAAATCTCACTGTCAGCGACTGAAACACTCAAACTGAGGAGGCTGTCTGGATCAACAACATACTTTTACACAGCAGCTACTAAGGTGGCAAGTTATCCCAAGGTATTCCAAAAGAGTCATTATCAAAAGGTTAACACCAAGCCATGAGAGAGCGAGAGCGAGTGAATTCCAAAGCTCAGGACCAAAGTAGCTGAAGACGTGGTCCCTGGAAGTGGAGTGGAAGTGGGAAAAGGATTGTTTGAAAAATCAAGGATTGCAGAAGGCATTGCTGCAGTTTTAAAAAGCAAGTGACTGAAATTTATTGTAAGTGGCATTTACACAGCTGCTTTGTAGAAGCTGTGGGAGAGGCGGTTTGTACACAGGCCAGCACCAGCAAGTGGACAGAAAGTGAGACTCAGCTAGGAACAGGTTGCTGATTGGTTTGGAGATGGCAGAAGCTGTCGGCCTGACAACAATGATCTGATTGGCTCCTGGGTAGCTGAACAGCTTGTGGGTGTCAACAATACTGGCAGAAGCCTCTGAATAGCTGCAAGGGAAAAGTAATGTGTCTCTTTCTCCAGCAAAATACCTGAAGCAAGCCAGTTTATTTTCCCACACCAGTTGCTGAAAACTGTGGCCTTTAACCAATAACTAAGAGACTTTGCAGTTAATGTGCCCATCGACTGTGCCTCCTGAGAAGTGAAAATAATGTCGAGAGAGATTAAAGAACAGAAAATTCTGGCAGACAGAAGGATTATTTCGGTGAACCCAGTGCACTGGGGCCGTTAAACTGGTTTACTAGTTTTGTTTTCACTTTGGCCCATAACACCAATGTTTTTGCATGTCTGTCCGTGTGTACATCTATCTCTCTATGTGTGCGCTTGCGTGGGGAGGGAAGTCATGTTTTGAAGAGGGTTAGAGTTTAATAAGTAGAGTTACATATCGACAGTTCTTAGCTGTTTGCCTGTGGTCAGAATTTATTTACAATAAATTGTAGTTCTTGTTAAGTAGAGAAATGTGGTCCATGTTTCCCATTAACCTGCTAAACTGGGGATTTTACTAAGTAAATGTTTTATCTTTGTAGCAACTCTGGAGATAGTGGGGCTTGGTTTCCAGAATGCTATCCCAGAGAGATGTAAAAACATTAACAAATACTTGTCTTTATACAGTGCCTTTCACATTAAAAACAAATATTCTAAGGAGCTTCACGAGAGCATTATTAAAATTTTAAAAAGACACTGAGCCATACTGGCTTAATAAACCATATAGTTAAAACTGGGGATGGACAAGAGGCCAGATTGGAGTAAAGGAGAGAAGTTTGAGGAGATTCCAGAGTTGGACACAAAGTCATGGACAGATTTAAACGCAACAGTGAGAATTTTAACAAGTATAATCTACAGGAATCTTTCAACACACAATATACAAAAAAAAAGTTTAAATAAAGATTCTGCAGTATCAAGTTAATATGGCCACAATCCAACCAAAATATCTCTGACATAACTCAGTGTATGGACTGATTGTAACCAGTTTCTGAACCACATTAACCAGACTGTTAAAGGTCAAACAACAAAACTTGAATATCTCCCACCTATAATGCAGCTCCATATTTTTGTCTATTGGAATGACACTGCATGAAGAGAATAATTTCTGGAGGCAATTCCTTTTCTAACTGCATATTTGAAATACTTGTCGGAAAAAAAAACAAGATCGGTCCTGAAATGTCTGAGAAACATTTAAGTTAAATCAAATGGTTGATATTGAGTTCTTGTGGAAAACTAAAGACTGGGATTTATCATTGACTAGAAACGGAACAGGACTCATTATATAAAAGTGGCTATAGCAGCAGGCCAGAGGCTGGGAATACTGCAGCAAGAAACTCACCTCTTAACTCTCCTAACTAAAGCCTGTCCACTATCTGCAAGGCACAAGTCAGGAGTGTGATGGAACACTCCCCACCTGCCTGGATGGGGGCAACTCCAACAACACTCAAGAAGCTTGACACCATCCAGGACAAAGCAGCCGCTTGATTGCACCACATCCACAATCATCCCCTCCCTCCACCACTGACACTCAGTGACAACAGTGGGCCTGAACAACAAGAGGCCCTGCAGAAATTCACCAAAAGTCCTCAGACAGCACCTTCCAAACCCACGATCACTTCCATCTAGAAGGACAAGGGCAGCAGATACATGGGAACACCACCCCCCATGTAAGTTCCCCTCCAAGCCAATCACCATCCTGACTTAGAGAGATATCACCATTCCTTCACTGTCGCTGGGTCAGAATCCTGGAATTCCCTCCCTAAGGGCATTGTGGGTCAATCCACAGCACATGGACTGCAGCAGTTGATGAGAAGGGCTCTGCCTGTGAGATCCTTTATGTACACACAGTCGGTCTGTGACCCTGCACACTGCCTTTGCAGTGGCTGCTTGGGGTGGGGGTGTCAGAGACTGCCACACATCTCCTTCTGGAATGTGCCTTTGTAAAGGAAGTCTGGAGGAAGATACAGTGGTTTGTGTCACGGTCCATTCCAAGCAGCTCGGTGGGGTGGGACTCTGTGCTCTACAGTCTGTTGCCCGGGACACACACCGAGACAAACATCGCATGCGCCTGGAGGATCATCAGACGGTGAAAGACGCTCTTTGGTCTGCCCGAAACCTGTTGGTTTTCCAGAACAAGAACCTGACCCTGACTGAGTGTTACAGACTGGCACATCCCAAGGTCCGGGGCCACGTGCTGAGGGACGTACTAAAGCCTTGGGGCAGCTGCTGCCAAGGCACAGTGCGGAAAGACCACCATCATAGGTCCTTCAGTAATCAGACCCTCCCCAAGGCCTCAGTTAAAAGCCAAGAGTTTAATTGTAAATATAGAGAAAGCCAAATCCCAGTGTTTGTTTTCCTCTAAGATTGGAGGGGAACTTACAGGGGATGGTGTTTAGATACAGGAACTGGAACAGCACAGGCTTGGAGGCTGAAGGGCCTGTTCCAGTGCTGGAATTTTCTTTGTCTCTTTGTAAGTAAAGACAGTATATATCTGAGCAGCTTCATGAATTGTGGATGTATATAAAGATTTCCTTCTACGAATAAAGTATATTTTTGAAATAAAACACATGCCCTGCAGTGGGTCAAGAAGGCAGATCACCAGCAGCTTCTCAAGAGGGAACCACATCCCAGAAACTAACCATAAAGTCAGTACCTTGTGGGGTTGGGATCCACAATCCCCATTATGACGATCTTCTTCCCCGGTCTCATCCCTCCCTTTATGGTCCCACCAAAAGGAACAGTCTTAAAAAAGGAAGGAATTCACCTTTGTAAGTGTAACACAATGTTAATGACAGAGCAGGAAATCACAAAGAAAAAACATTGGTGAAATAAGTTAATTGTATGAAAAAGGATGCATTTTCTTTTACCAAACGTGGAAACTCTTCTGACTCTGGAGAGCTGAGGGAATTATTCAGGTGCAGTCCATCCTCGGTCT
>NW_028270148.1:118713288-118848753 GCF_037043375.1 Chiloscyllium plagiosum
CCCACCCCCCCCACCACCACCCCCCCCACCACCACCCCCCACCCCACCCCCCCACCACCACCCACCCCACCCCCCACCCCACCCCCCCACCACCACCCCCCCCACCCCACCCCCCCCACCACCACCCCCCCCACCCCACCCCCCCACCCCACCCCCCCCACCACCACCCCCCCCACCCCCACCCCCCCCACCCCCACCACCCCCCACCCCACCCCCCCACCCCACCCCCCCACCACCACCCCCCCCACCCCCCCCACCCCACCCCCACCCCCACCCCCCCCCCCCACCCCCCCCACCCCCCCACCCCACCCCCCCCACCCCACCCCCCCCACCCCCCCACCCCACCCCCCCCACCCCCCCACCCCCCACACGACCACGACCCCACCACACCCCCCCCGACCCCCCACAACCACCCCCCCACCACCACCCCCCCCACGACCACGACCCCACCACACCCCCCCCGACCCCCCACACGACCCCACCACACGACCCCCCCACACACCGTTTACCTGTCGTCGCGGCCGGTGGCTCAGCCGCCGTTCCCTGGCCGTGAGTCTGGGGAGAGTCCTCGGGCAGCGGCTCTGCCGGTTCTGTGGGTGTGGAGGAGCCGGAGCTGGATCCCGAGGCCGAGTCCCAGATCCACGGAACATGGGCTTGTTCGAGGAGTCGCCTCATGCCGCGATACTCCAGCAGCGCCGAGTAACAACTGCCGTAAACCTCCCAGCTCGGCCCCCGGAATTGCTTCATGTATTCGGTCTTCATCCGCTTGGCCATCTCCACAACCTGGGCCCGATCAGAAACCGCCCTGTTACGGAAGCTAGGGCGCGGGCGGGATCGCAAATCAAGTCCGAGGCTTCAAACTGGTGTCAGGCCCGAAGGCCGCCATTGACCTCATGACCTGCAAACGTCACTGCCGCCTGATTGGTCAGAAGAATTGGGCGGGGTTTGAGGGGGGAGGGAGAGGGGCGGGGTCTGATGTGTGGGCGGGGTTTGAGGGGGTGGGGCGTGAGGGAGAGGGGCGGGGTTTGAGGGGTTGAGGCGGGATTTGAGGGGGTGGTGGCTATGAGGGGAAGGAGTGTTGATTGGACCTTCCATGTCAGCTGACCCTTCTGGAGAAATTTGCAGGGAAAAATACTGAGAAAGTGGTCAGAATGTAATGTCCTCAAGATCCAATGGGAGAAGGTGAAGGTGATCCTGTCAGGTTGTTCAGTGAGCAGACTGTCAAAGTCATTTGGCAGAATACCTCATCACCAGAACTTTCCACTAAGCACCAAGATATCGTTTGGCAGGTGGTGAAAAGGGCATTCCATGTGAGATCCTTCATGTACACCCGGTCGGTCTACATCACCACACTCTGCTCTTGAAGTATCTGTGAGGGTTTAGAAACTGTCACACATCTCCTGCTGGAATGTGTCTTGTAAAGAATGATGGCGTGGTCAAGATTCATCCCAAGCAGCACCATGGTGTGGGATTCTATGGTTTGTTCCATGGGAAGGACACTGAGACAAATATTGACTGTACCTGGAGGACCATTAACTCGGTGAAAGACAATCTTTGGTCTGTCCGAAACTTGTTGGTTTTCCAGACCAAGATGTTGACCTCAACCGAGTATTGCAAACTGGCACATTCTGAGGTCCAAGACTATGTACTGAGGGATGCGCTAAAGCTTCGGGCAGCTGCTGCCAAAGTGCAGTGGGGAAAGACCACCGTCTGAGGACTTTCTGACAAAGTACGCTCAGCTATCAGATCTTCTCAGAGTCTAAATGTATTTAAAATATTGCTACCCTTAAGTAAGAAATGCCTTGATATTTTCTTGGAACTGCAGGAAATGTCAAATGCAAATTTCTTTTTATCCTTCACGTGAAACGACTGTACAGAAATGCTTCAGTAACTGTATTTATATAAAGATTTTTTATGAATAAAATACATTTTTGCAATAAAACAAATATGTGTGAGAGAGAAAAACAGAGTCTCTGACAGAGAGTGGGTGGGAGTGTTTCAGAGAGTTCTCTCTCTGCAGATGCTGCCACATTTTCTAAATTTCTCCAGCGCTGTCAGGTTTTCATTGCTTTTTCTGACACTTGGTCCTGATTCTGGACAGTTCCATCAGTTCCTTGCACCCAGTCCCTGCACCTTGCACTGCTGTGACATTCCTTACATCCCCTCCCCATCCCTCACGTCCCCATCCATCACCCCATCCACCCTCGCTGTTAAAGTACAGATTTGAGACGGCCCAGGAATACCTTGTGGACTTAGACCTGTAAGGTCTGTCTCGATTCGTCCCGGAGATTGTACTCTTTGGAAGTCTGGAATATAAACCTCTTACAGACTTAAGTTTAATTTTAATTATCCCCTTTATTCACCAATAGCATCACTGTTACAACATAATACTGATACCTACAAGCTAAACTAACTAGGTTCTAATAACCTAGGAGAGATGGGTACCAGCTCTTCAAGTGCCCCAGCAGACTACTCCAATGTACTGATACAAAGTGGCTTTCTTTATACAAAAGTTTGAAAAAAAATTGCATGTTCTTAATTAGACAGATAACAGTGAAAGACAATAATTTGTAAGGAAGAAAAGTTAATTGACAGGTTTGTGTACGCTTGACTAATCACTCCTACAGGCCCTAAGCCATTCATCAGGTGGGAAAAACATATCCAGCCTGCTATAAAGATAAGTTGCTATCATAAAGAGATACCAGTCTGAGCTAATTAGAGAGTCCATAAGGTAACCTTGCACAGCTCACATGTCTGACACAATTGTTTTATGAAATGGCTTCTTAACAAGGAGGGCAAACTTTTGACCATAAAATAGCTTCCCGACAGATTATGTCCATCCCGTACTCCCAATTCCTCCGCCTCCGCTGTATCTGCTCCCAGGTGGACCAGTTCCACCACAGAACACACCAGATAGCCTCCTTCTTTAGAGACCACAATTTCCCTTCCCACGTGGTTAAAGATGTCCTCCAACGCATCTCGTCCACATCCCGCACCTCCACCCTCAGATCCCACCTCTCCAACCGTAACAAGGGCAGAACGCCCCTGGTGCTCACCTTCCACCCTACCAACCTTCGCAGAAACCAAATCATCCGCTGACATTTCCGCCACCTCCAAACAGACTCCACCACCAAGGATATATTTCCCTCCCCATCCCTTTCTGCCTTCCGCAAAGACCGTTCCCTCCGTGACTACCTGGTCAGGTCCACGCCCCCCGACAACCCACCCTCCCATCCTGGCACCTTCCCCTGCCACCGCAGGAATTACAAAACCTGCGCCCACACCTCCTCCCTCACCGCCATCTAATGCCCTAAAGGAGCCTTCCACATCCATTAAAGTTTTACCTGTACGTCCACTGATATCATTTATTGTATCCGTTGCTCCCGATGCGGTCTCCTCTACATTGGGGAGACTGGATGCCTCCTAGCAGAGCGCTTTAGGGAACATCTCTGGGGCACCAGCCCAACATTTCAACTCCCCCTCCCACTCTGCCAAGGACACAGAGGTCCTGGGCCTCCTTCACCACCAGACGCCTCATCTTCTGCCTCGGAACATTTCAACCCCAGGGCATCAACGTGGGCTTCAACAGTTTCCTCATTTCCCCTTCCTCCACCTCACCCCACCCCACCCCAGTTCCAAACTTCCAGCTCAGCACTATCCCCATGACTTGTCCTACCTGCCTATCTTCTTTTCCACCTATCCACTCCCCCCCAACCTATCACCTTCATCCCCTCCCCCACTCACCTATTGTACTCTATGCTACTCTCTCCCCACCCCCACCCTCCTCTCACTTATCTCTCCACCCTTCAGGCTCTCTGCCTTTATTCCTGATGAAAGGCTTTTGCCCGAAACGTTGATTTTACTGCTCCTCGGATGCTGCCTGAACTGCTGTTATTTTTCAGCACCACTCTAATCTAGAATCTCTTCAATGTCAGGTTTAGAATAATTTTAAGCTGGGAGCAGATTCCTGCTTTTTATCTTAAGCACAGAATCATTCTGTACCTGAGGCTGAAATGTTACTGCAAGATTGTATTTAAAATGATTAATTAGTCTCGAATTAAACATGCCTTCTTTTCAAGTTTGTGATTCAAATTCAAATAAGATATAAGATCTGATTAGTTAGAATTGACAATGGGGCAGTCTGTAAGGTCTGTAGAGTGGTCTGTAAGAACAGCAAGTAAGTTAAGGCTTCATCAATATTACCTTTTACAGAGTTTGTATTTAATAACCGATAATGGCTACTCAATATCATCATAAAGTCCCAAAATGCAATTGAATTCAATCCATAGCAGATAAGCACTAAGAGTTAATTTTCTACTGGCACCAACAGCCTCAGCACTAAAATGGTCCCTCCCTGTAGTGTCCTTTTGAACTCTCAAGTCAGCAAAGATTTTTTTTCTCTGTGTCTGCCCCGCTTGCAAGGGGTGAGAAGGATCCATTATAATTGGCAGCATCTGACCGTTAATTACAAAGCTTTTGATCGTACCAGATTTCGTTTCAGGGTCAGAATCAAACACTGTCATTAATTTCACAAGGGAGCAGCTGTGAATGTTATCACTTGGTGTCCTGTTCACACAGATTTACTGATGGTAAGGCAAGTGTTCTTAACTGTCTTACAGCATCCTGTTATCACTTGGTGAGCCTAGGTGTCCCTATCTTTTGCATTCTTTAAGATCCCCCCTTTTATGAGACTTCCTGCCTGTCTATTTTCTAGTGCAGTAAATGTGTTATATAATTCAGCATTATATTTTAGTCTAAATGTTTAAAGACAAGTTTTAAGGCTATAGAATTTCTCATTGCCACCCCCACCTCTATCCCCTAGCATGATATGAAACCCTCACAACCAACCCCATCAATGCCCTTCGTCTACTTGACATTCCCCAGCTCCCAATCTCACTGCATCCACCCCAAAGGTGTTCTCCCAACCCCCACCTCTCCAAGGATAAAACCTTTCTCTCTATCTCCCCCCCCCCCGACTCCTCCTCCGCCCCTCCCCCCACCCATCAAAGGTGTGACACCATAATATATTACCTCCCAAGTTACAATAATTTTCAAGTTTTAGGTTATACTTTCAGTTGTAGTATCATGCAGAGTCAGATCTCGTAAGATTCTTCTAATTTAATTAATTTAGAAAGGTATAAATGACAAACTTCATATACCTTCTATCACTAGTCACCTCTGGCTCCTTGAAATTACAAAATTATAACTTTTGTTTTGTAGTTATTAAACATGGACATGTCAATGAAGGGACAATTGATCAGTTTCTTAAAACAATATTTTGCAAACAAATTGCTGAACTGAGGAGATGGAGTGATGAGTACATACCTTAATTAAGCTAATGATCCATTAGACAAATTTCAATTGCTACTTTTCCCTGAGAAAGAAAAACAAACATCTCCAATAATAGTAGAATGTTTCACGCAGCGAGTTCACAAGGTGATTCAGAGGACTGGTGTATTTACACACTTTGCAGTTGGTGCAAATTGTGTTCCAATTACTTCCGCCAGTTAGAACCTGCTGGATGACATGAAGCAAATGTAGAGGTAAATTTTGGAATTGGGCAACGGGTCAGCTCAAAGTCAGTATAAATAAAACTAACATCAATGAAGTGTCGGTACAATTAAGGATTAGACCATAAGAAATGGGAACAGCAGTAGGTCATTCAGCACCTCTGTCATTCAATAGGAACATAGCTAATCTGATATTCCTCATATCCATTTTTTGCTCTTTTCCTGTAACCCTTTATTCCTCTAATGAGCAAGAATATATTTATCTCAGCCTTAAGTATACACAAAGACTCTACCCCAACAGCTCTCACGGGCAAGGAGTTCTAAAGACTTTGAACCTGCTACGAGAAAAAAATTCCTTCTCATCTCAGTCTTAAATTGGCACCCTGCTCTTCTGAGACTATACCCTCTGATCCAAAACTCTCCATTGAGGAGAAACGTATTCTCTGCATTTACCCTGTCAAACCTCTTCAGGAATGTTATATGTTGATCTCATTACTCTGCATTACCATTTACTCTGATTACCTTTCACCCCCTGTGAGAAGAGAGGTGATAGAAGTGATGGGAGTTGTGTACAGGTAAAATGCGGGGAAGAAAATAAGTCATGAGGTAGAAAAGGCATGTAAAAATGGCACAATTATAATCATTATTGGGACTTCAATATGCAGTTGGACTAAGAAAATTAGATTAGTAGCAGATCTCAAGACAAGGAACTTTTGGAATGTCTACAAGACTTTTTTTGGAGCAGTATGTGGTAGAGCCCATTAAGCAACAAACAATTCTGGATGTGGTGATGTGTAATGAGGCAGACTTGATTAGGCAGCTGAAAGTGAAGGAGCCCCTAGGGAGCAGTGACCATAATATGATTGAATTTGTGGTGAAGCTGGAATCAGTGTAATGGTATTACAATTGAGTAAAGATAACTACAAAGATGTGAGAGAGAAGCTGGCTGTAGTTGATTGAAAGGGAGCCTTGCAAGAAAGACGGTGGAGCAGCAATGGCAATTTGGGAAGCACAATAACAATTCATCCTAAGGAAGAAGAAACTTAGTAATGGGAGGATGAGGCAACCTCGGTTCACAAGGGAAGTAAGTGAACAGCATAAAAGCAAAAGAGGAAGCATAAAATATGGTGAAGATTAGTGGGAAGTCAGAGGTTTAGGAATCCTTTAAAAATCAACAGAAGAAAACTAAAGCAATAAGGGGTAGAAGATGAAATGTGAGGAGTAAGCAAGCTAGTAATATTAAAGAAGATTTCAAGAGTTTTACATAGCTGAAAGGTAAGAAAGAGGCAAAAGTGGACAGTAGACAACTGGAAAATGAGATTGGAGAAGTAGTAATGGGGAACAAAGAAATGATGGAGGAACTGAATAGGTACGTCGCATCAGTTTTAACAGTGGAAGGCACCAGCAACATACAAGAACTTTGAGAAATTCAGGAGGCAGAGGTGAGTATAATGGCCATAACTAAGGGGAAGGTGCAGGGGAAGTTGAAAGGTCTGAAAGTGGATAACTTACCCAGACCAGATGGACTATACCCCACAGTTCTGAAGGAGATAGCTCATAAGATTGTAGAGGCATTGACAATGATCTTTCAGGAATCACTGGAGTCAGAAACTACAAAATGGTTACTGTAACACCCGTGTTTAAGAAAGGAAGGAAGCTAAAGACAGGAAACTATAGACCAGCGAGCCTGATCTCAGTTGTTGGTAAGATTTTAGAGTCCATTATTAAAGAGGAGATTGCAGAGCACTTGGAAGTGCATGGTAAAATAGGGCTAAGTCAGCACAGTTTCATCAAGGGGAAATCATGCTTGACAAATCTGTTGGAATTCTTTGAGAAGGTAACGAGCAATTTAAACAAAGGAGAGCCAGTGGATGTGATCTTTTTGGATTTCCAGGAGGCCTTTGACAAGGTGCTGCAGAGGAAGTTGCTAATAAGAAAAGAGCCCATGGTGTTATAGGTAAGGTACTGTATGTATAGAGGATCGGCTGACTGGCAGAAGGCAGAGGATGAGGATAAAGAAGTCCTTTCCAGGATGGCAACTAGTGACTAGTAGAGTTTTGCAGGGGTCAGAGTTGGGACCACAACTATTCACATTATATATTAACAATCTGAATGAAGGAACTGAGGGTATTGTTGCTTTGTTTGCAGATGACACAAAAATAGGTGAAGGGACAGGTAGTTTGGAGGCAGCAGAAGGACATAAACAGGCAAGGAGAATGAGCGAAGTGGCAGATGGAATACAGTGTGGAAAGTGTATATACATTTTGGTTGGAAGAAAAGAAGTGTAGACTATTTTATAAATGAGGAAAGGCTTCAAAAATCTGAAGTGCAAAGGGACTAGCAAATCGTATTTCAGGATTCTGTTAAGGTTAATATGGAGTTTTAGTTGGCAGTTAGGAAGGCAAATGCAATGTTGGCATCCATTTCAAGAGGGCTAGAAAACAAGCACAGATATATACTGCTGAGGCTGTATAAGGCTCTGGTCAGACCACCTTTGGAATTTTGAGAGTGATTTTGTGCACCATATCTAAGAAGGATGTGTTGGCAGTGGAGGGGATCCAGAGGAGGTTTAGAAGAATTATTTCAGGAATGAAAGTCTTGTCATATGATGAGCCATTGAGGCCTCTTGTCTGTACTCTATTGAGTTCAGAAGGATGTAGGGGGATAATAGACAATAGACAATAGACAATAGGTGCAGGAGTAGGCCATTCTGCCCTTCGAGCCTGCACCACCATTCAATATGATCATGGATCTGATTGAAACTTACAGAATACTGAGAGGCCTGGATAGTGTGGATATGGAGCAGATGTTTCCTCTAGTAGGAGTGACGAGGACCTGAGGGCACAGCCCCAGAGTGAAGGTATGATCCTTTAGAATTGAGATGAGGAGGAATTTCTAAAGCCAGAGCGTGGTGAATCTGTGGAAATCATTGCTGCAGAGGGCTATGGAGGCAAAGTCATTAGTGTATTTAAGCCAGAGATAGATAGGTTCTTGGTAAGTAAGGATATGAAGGGTTATGGGTAGAAGGCAGGATATGGGGTCGAGAAACATATCTGCCATGATTGAATGATAGTGCAGACTCAGTGGGTTAAATGGCCTAATTCTGCTCATACACCTTATCGTATTACCATCTATTTTCAATTAATAATTCACCATCTCACTTTTTACAGGACTAATTCTTACTTTGTTAACTAATTTTTAATTATTTCTCAAAACTCTTAACATCTGTTTTCATACATTAACTTTTGCAGGAGAAAGTGAGGACTGCAGATGCTGGAGATCAGAGCTGAAAAAGTGTTGCTGGAAAAGCGCAGCAGGTCAGGCAGCATCCAAGGAACAGGAGAATCGACGTTTCGGGCATAATTAGATTAGATTCCCTACAGTGTGGAAACAGGCCCTTCGGCCCAACAAGTCCGACCCTCCGAAGAGTAACCCACCCTGATTAATGCACCGAACAACTATGGACAATTTAGCATGGCCAGTTCACCTAACCTGCATATCTATAGAATGTGGGAGGAAACCAGAGCACCCGGAGGAAACCCACGCAGACCGGGGAGAATGTGCAAACTCCACACAGACAGTCGCTCAAGGCTGGAATTGAATCTGGGACCCTGGTGCTGTAAGAAATATTGCACCTAATTTTATGACCTGTCATCCATATAAGTTTAATACAATGTTTTACCTTTTTTAGTTAACAATATATAGTAAGAAATATTGCAAAATGTTTCACAAAATCATAAATCAGACAAAAGTTGACAACATTTACCTGAAGAATTTTTTAGTTTTCTTCTTGCAACCTGCAAAAGGTGAAGTGAAAGATGCATGAATCACTTTATGAGTTTCACAGTGCTGGAGATTTTGTGACTCCTAATAAACTGATAGGGGACCAAGAGAAACAAGAGGGAAATTATTAATGTCATTAATTTTCAAGGAACATAGAGACCCGAATACTTGTCACCCACTGATGCTCTGATAGTGTGTAACACTGACTGATCTCAGGGGAATTTTATTGGAGCACCAATAACTTGGTTGTTTTTACTTATTCATATAATATATACTCATATTCATATATAATTCATATTCATATATAAGCTCATTGGTTTTATTTATTCATTCTCAGGGTCACTGTTGTGGTTGGAACTTACAGTTGCCTCACCAGTCTGGATCTGGATCCACCTTCATTGAGGTTGCAATATTCTGCCCGATACCGGAGATTACAGCAAGAAATGTGAAGCTGGCAGTCAGGGATACCGAGATGGAAATGTGTTGTTGGAAAAGCGCAGCAGGTCAGGCAGCATCTAGGGAACAGGAGAATTGACGTTTCGGGCATTAGCCCTTCTTCAGGAATGGGTTAGGATTAGGGATAGCCCACAATCACTGGATGCAGCAGGTTGTCAACCCATCATACAGGAGGAAGTCCCATCTCAGATCAGAGTGTAGTCTTTGGAACATCGCCAGGAGCAGTGGCCACTGCTGGGACTACAAACTGTACCCAGAGTCAAAGGGTAGAACTTAATAATTGGATTTGTAGGTGAAGGGTCTGTAAAATACTCAGATGATCTTCCCACCATTCCCCTGCTCACCCCCAATCTGTCTGCACCTTCCTGGGGGTGGGAAAGGCCTGCAAGAGGGATGGAAACTTCTTTTCAATGCAGTTAATGCACCTGGGGGATAGACAGCATCAATGAGGACGTATTCTTTGCCACTTGTTAAATTTTGCCCAAAATGCTGGAGACCAGGACACAGGTAAGTTCAGGGTCTTACTGTGGGAGTGGGATCATAATTATAAGTATAAGCAGGGTACGAACACCGAGAACCTACTGTTAATGTGTCTTGGGGGTGGGGTATCAAAATCCATAGTACCACCTCAGCTTCAGTTCTGACTTAGCTATCAGCCAAGGTCAGGTGAATTGGCCATGCTAAATTGCCTGTAGTGTTAGGTAAGGGGTACATGTAGGGGTATGGGTGGGTTGCGCTTTGTCGGGGCGGTGTGGACTTGTTGGGCTGAAGGGCCTGTTTCCACACTGTAAGTAATCTAAGTAATCCATCCATCAACTTTCCTGGGACAAGCAAAAGCTCAGCCTTTATTTTCAATCCCTAAAACTTCATTTCTGTTGTTGATGAGCTTCCTGTTAGAGATCACATTGTGTCCCAGTTATCTCAGGGAAGAAGATAGTGCCTTTCTTTGATTTCAGGTTAACCATCTTTGAAAATGGTCAGTAAATATAGAGATCTGTGAGCTATGCTTTAGTGATGGATTGGAGCTGAGAAGCTGACATAAATGTTCAAACTAATTCTGTGAAAAGAGAAAGGATGTAAAAATTAAAATAGAATCTATTTTTCCTGTATATTAAGAAAGCTTTCACCAGAATCTGTAATATTTTATTCATTAGAAATCGCATCTCACACATTTCTATATTTGTGTTCAGAGCACAGACATGGATTCCTCTCTGAAGTCTCACAGACACCTTGATGAAGAGAATGAAAAGCATTGCCAAAGGATTAATGCTGGAAAAATGTTCCTCGGTAGTAAACACCATGTGGGATTCCTACCACAAGTTCTTGCACTCTCCAAAAGGTAAATGTTAAATTGTCAAATCTTAAATTCAAATTTTAATTTATCAATTATATTTCATATATGTGTGTGTGATAATTAAACAGAAGCTGAAAATCAGAGCAAGTAACAAGAATTTACCTATACTTGTGATTTTTAGAAAACTTTCTCCGTTTTGTGCTGAAAATAGTTGGAGACAGTTAGGTGATGGGTTCATAATCAAAAGACTAAGGTCAGCTAAAGATATTTTTGTGTAGCCCTACTCTTTCTGGCCCTATCATTATAAATAAATGCTGTCTTTGGGCTCCTATTCAACAAGACTAGAAGCTATACTGTGTGTTACATACATGAGACCAAGAATAGTTTCTTGCTTTCTCCCTGTAACCCTTGATCCCCTTACTAGTCAAGAACCTATCTCTGTCTTAAATACATTCAATGACTTGGTCTGTGGCAATGAGTTCCACAGATTCACCTTCCCTCAATGAAGATATCCCTCATTGTCTCGGTTCTAAAGGGTCATCCCTTCAATCTGAGGCTGTGCCTTGGGTCCTAGACTCTCCTATTAATGAAAACATCTTCTGTGCGTCCACTCTATCCAGGCCAGTCGGAAATTTGTAAGTTTCAATCAGATCCCCCCCCTCATCCTGCTAAACTCTATTGAGTACACACCCAGAGTCTTCACCCACTCCTCATACAAAACGCCTTTTGTCCCCAAGATCATTCTTGCAAACCTCTTTTGGATCCCCTCCAAAGTCAGCACATTCTTCCTTAGATACAGTGCCCAGTACTGCTCAGGCATATGCTACTTTCTCCCCACCTCCACCCTCCTCTCATTTATCTCTCCACCCTGCAGGCACTCTGCCTCTATTCCTGATTAAAGGCTTTTACCCGAAACATCGATTTTCCTGCTTCTCAGATGCTGCCTGAACTCCAGTACTGCTCAGCATATTCCAAATACAGTCTGACCAGAGCCTTTTACAGTCTCAGCAGTACATCTCTGCTCTTGTATTCTAGCCCTTTTATAATGAATGCCAACATTGCCTTTGCCTTCCTAACAACCAACTGAACCTGCATGTTAACCTTAAGAGAATCCTGAATGAGGACTCCTAAGGTCCTTTTGTATTTCAGATTTCCAAAGCCTTACCTCATTTGAAAATAGTGCATAACTCTATTCTTCCTACCAAAGTGTATATCTCACAGTTTTGCGCATTGAATTCCATCTGTCACTTGTTTTCCCACTGTCCTAGCATGCCCAAGTCCTTCTGCAGCCTCCCCACTTCCTCAGCATGACCTGCCCCTCCAACTATCTTTGTTCTAAATTTACAGATGACACAATACTCTCAGTTCCTTCGTCCAGATCGTTACTGTATAATGCGAATAGTTGTGGTCTTAACACTGAACCCTGCAGAACTCCAATAGTCACCAGTTGAAAAGATCCCTTTATACCCACGCTCTGCCATTTGCCAGTCAGCCAATACTCTATCCATGCCCGTACCTTGCCCCTAAAATCATGGGCCCTTTTTGTTTGGCAGCCTCGTCAAAGGCCTCCTGGAAATCCAAAATACATTGCATCCACTGGCCCTCCTTTGTCTAACTTGCTCATTACCTCCTCAAAGAAGTCTAACAAATTTGTCAGGCATGACTTGCCCTTGATCAGGCCATGATGATTCACCCCAATTTTCCATGCACTTCCAAGTACTGTGCAATCTCATCCTGAATAGTGGACTCTAAAATCTTACCAACGACCTAGGTTAGGTGAACCGGCCTATAGTTTCCTTTCTTTTGCCTCCCTCCCTTCTTAAACAGGGCTGTGACATTAGCCATTTTCCAGTCCTATGGGACCCTCCCTGATTCCAGTGATTCCTGTAAGATTAACATCAATATCTATATAGTTTCATCAGCTATCTCCTTCAGAATTCTAGGCTGTAGTCACACTTTCCAGCTCCCTGAGCACTTAGAGTCATAAAGTCAATCATCCTTAATGATGGGCACTACGCTGACTTCTACCCCTGACTCTACTGGTCTGTTACTGGTGTTTTCCGATAGAAGACTGATACAAAGTATCTATTCAGTTCCTCCACCATTTCTTTGTTTTGCATTGCTACTTTCCAACCTCATTTTCCTGTGATCCAATGTCCACTTTTGCCTCTCTCTTATCTTTTATATATCAAAAGAATCTCTGCAGTCTCCTTTCCATTACTAGCTAGTTTATCTTTATATTTCATCTTCTTCCCACATATTGCTTTTCTAGTTGTCCTCTGCTAGTTTTTAAAGGTTTCCCAATGCTCTGGCTTGGCACTAATTTATACCAAATTGTATACTTTTTCTTTTGCTTTTCTACTGTTCCTGACTTCCCTTGTCAGCCGGTTGTCTCGAACTCCCCTTGAACCTCCCAAATTACCCCCAGAAACTCCTGCCTTTGCTGCTTCACCATCTTCCCTGTTAGGCTCCCCTTCCAATCAACTCAGGCCAGCTCCTCTCTCATGTCTTTGTAATTACATTTACTCAATTGTAATACTATTATATCTGATTCCGGTTTCTCTCTCTCAAACTGTAGGGTGAATTCTATCATATTATGGTCACTGCCCCCTCCAGATTCTTTCACCTAAAGTTCCCTAATCAAATCTGCCTCATTACACATCACCAAATCAGGAATTGCCCATCCCCTTGGGGGATCTACCACAAACAAAATCTGCTCAAACAAAAATCTCGTAGATATTTCACAAATTTCTTTTCATTGAGACATAGAGTCATGGAGATGTACAGCACCAGGAAACAGATCCTTCAGTCCAACCATCCATGCCAACCAGATATCCCAAACCAATCTAGTCCCACCTGCCAGCACCCGGCCCATCTCCCTCCAAACCCTTCCTATTCACATACCCATCCAAATGCCTTTTAAATGTTGCAATTGTACCAGCCTCCACCACTTCCTCTGGCAGCTCATTCCATACACGTACCACCCTCTGCGTGAAAAAGTTGCTCCTTAGGTCTCTTTTATATCTTTCTCTTCTCACCCTAAACTTATTTACCCTATCCATGCCCCTCATAATTTTGTAAACCTCTATAAGGTCACTCCTCAGCCTCCGACGCTCCAAGGAAAACAGCCCCAGCCTGTTCAGCCTCACCTATAACTCAAATCCTCCAACCCTGGCAGCATCTTTGTAAATCTTTTCTGAACCCTTTCAAATTTCACAACATCTTTCCGATAGGAAGAAGACCAGAATTGCATGCAATATTCCAACAGTAGCCTAACCAATGTCCTGTGAGGCCGCAACATAACCTCCCTACTCCTGTACTCAATGCTCTGACCAATAAAAGAAAGCATACCAAACGCCTTCTTCACTGTCCTATCTACCTGCGACTCCACTTTCAAGGAGCTATGAACCTGCATTCCAAGGTCTCTTTGTTCAGCAACACTCCCTAGGACCTTACTATTAAATTCATAAGTCCTGCTAAGATTTGCTTTCCCAAAATGCAACATCTCGCATTTATCTGAATTAAACTCCATCTGCCACTTCTCAGCCCATTTGGCCCATCTGATCAAGATCCTGTTGTAATCTGAGGTAACTTTCTTCACTGTCCACTACACCTCCAATTTTGGTGTCATCTGCCAGCTTACTAATTGTACCTCTTATGCTTATATCCAAATCATTTATATAAATGACAAAAAGTAGAGGACCAAGCACCGATCCTTGTGGTACTCCACTGGTCACAGGCCTCCAATCTGAAAAACAACCCTCCACTATCACCCTCTGTCGTCTATCTTTGAGCTAGTTCTGTATCCAAATGGCTAGTTCTCCCTGTATTCCGTGAAATCTAAACTTACTAACTAGTCTCCCATGGGGAATCTTGTCAAACACCTTACTAAAGTCCATATAGATCACATCTATTGCTCTGCCCTCATCAATCCTCTTTGTTACTTCTTCAAAAAACTCAATCAAGTTTTTGTTGGATTCGCTACCAACCTGGTTTTTCAAGGCCACTTGCATATTGAAGTCCCTCATGATTATTGTAATGGTGGCTTTCCTGCATGCCTTTTCCATCTCCTGATTTATTTTCTGACCCACATACTGACGACTGCTAGGAAAAATTTACACAACTCCCATCAAGGTCTTTTTTCCTTAGTGGTTCCTCAACTTTACCCTCATAATTTCTACATCTGATGATTCTGTAATTGCTTCTCACTGCAAGGCAACCCTGGTCCCTCTGCCAATCCTTTTGATAGGATGTGTATTCTTGGGTATTTGGTTCTCATTCCCAATACCGTTGCAACCTTGTGATGCCCACAACATCATAGCCACCAATCTCAGTTATCTTGTTTACTGTGTGCATTTAAGTACAACACCCTCAGACTGCTGGGTGCCTCCATGGACTTTGGTGAGGACTCAGCCCAATATGGGCCAAACTCAGACAAGTGAGGCTAGGTTAGTTTGGAAAACCTGATCGGCATGGATGAGTTGGATCAAAGGGTCTGTTTCTGTGCTGTATGATTCCATGACCCCTTCCCCAAGACTTTGAGACATGGCTGTTTGCTTGCTGCACTTGGCAGTTTGCTGCATAAACTGCTGGCATATGGTGCAGGTGTGAGATTAACACAGCACACTGCCATATAGCAGAGATACACCCCCTTGACTGAGGACTGCTGACCCATGGATACTGTTTGTTTTGTATCATTGTGCTAATTGGCACAGCCAAGAAAGGCATGGATAGTGCAAGCATGCACATTTCAGATGCCAGTGTCTCTGGACGAGAGAGACATGAGATGCTGTTTGGTTCTGAACAATATGGAGACTCTTCAGAGCCAGTGGAGAGCTACAGTCACCAGAAATCTGGTCTATCTGCCATATCAAGAATGCAGATGATGATCTTATTTGGTAAGATAGGAAGCTAAATGTTAATGAAGTGAATTGTGACATTAATAAGGTGTTTAGCAAACTATAATCCATTTCATTGTCAACTCACTACTGCCTAATGAGAAATTCCTCTCATCTATCAGCAAATGCATAAAGATGCAGCAAGTTGCTCCCGACATTGAGATAAACCTCATCAGACTTCTTGCACGATTTTGTTTCAAATCTCGCCCTGCCTTTCAAGCCAAAGATTCAGTGTGATGACTTTCTCAGGGGTGAAAGGATCAATTCCTGTGCCTCGGTTGAGGGTGGATGATCTGTCCAGTTCTGTGAGATTTTGGAAGCAGTTTGAGGCAGGCATTTAGGATCAACCACATTGAGGGTGTGGAGTCACATGTGGGCCAGACCAGGTAAGGATGGCAGATTCCTTCTCTGAAGGACATGAGTGAATCAACTCACTGCCATCTTCTTCAGGGCAATTAGGAATTGGCAATAAATGCTCACCCAAGAGCAAATACAAAAAAACTTCATGGTCACTATTAGAGTAGTTTTTAATTCCTGATTTATTAAATTAATTTAAATTTCACCATCTGCCATGGTGTAATATGAACACATATCCCCAGAACATTAGCCCTGGCTTCTGGCGCAACTAGATCAGTGACATCAAACTACACCACTTTGTGAATAGAGGGAACAAATCTTTAATGTAATTAACAAATGACAAAACAGTGCCATGAAAAATGTGTCAAACAGTGATGGGTTAGGATCTGAAATGCACTGCCTGTAAATGTGGTGGAGGGAGGTTCAGTTGGTGCTTTCAAAAGACAATGGGATCATCTGAAAAGGAAAAACTTTCAGAGCTGTGGGGAAAAGACAGGGTGGCACCACTGTAAATTGATCTTACAGAGGACCAGCATTGACATGATGGCTGAATGGCCTCCTTCTGTGCTGTACAACAACATAATGATTTGTCCTGTTCATGCTGTGAAGCTTTACTTTAATTCTGCTTACCCTCATTTGGTGTAACTTCAAGAGTTCTTTGATCTTGCACTTTTTCAAACAATTTTTTCTGTGTACTCTGAGTTGGGCTCACTGCAATTTTATTCTTCTTTGTATTCTTCTTTTTTGTAGCCAAGCCTGGAATGAAGACACTGCTGGTTTCTCCTTCAATGATCTGATCCTTTGGCTCTGGAACACTCTGATTTTGAAATAAGAAGTGTGATATGATGTTGATCAAGAATTCTTTTTTATTGTAAAATACTTAGCATTTAACAAGAACGTAGATCTGTGCCCAGATCATCTAGTGAGCTCCCAGCAGGAGATACAGCTGTATAATGGTTTGATTTTTTGTTATTCTCTATTGGGGATGCAGTTATTGTTCTGTGTCAAGATTAATATTCACTTCAACAGCTTCAGTTGATGCAGTGTGAATGACTGTGACACCACCACGGATTAGTCTGTCAGGGCAGGAGTTCAGTCTGTGGTCGATGGTCAGACTTGGCCGGCCACAGTCACAATTCCAGCTGCTCGTTATGTTACACTTATGGAGCAAATGATCACTTCTTCCTCCTCCATCCTCAAACATTTGAGGATTGTCCAGATTTTTCCTGGATGGTTGAAACCTGGGACTTTGCTGCTTGGGTTAATTACCAGGTAGTGTTTGACAATGTATAGGACAAGGTGCAGCTGTCACTGGTTTGCAGAGTATGGGATGTTTTCCAGTGGTGACTATGGCATTTCAGATAATCCTAGGAGTTTTTTTAAGGTCCTGTGTCATTGGGAGTGCATTGTTAACTGTCGATCAGTACTTTCTTTGAGGAGGCTGATTTCCTGGCAACACCAAGAAGTTCAATGGGTGCTAGAACAGACATTTGAGATGTTTTACTTTTAATGTCCTAGTAATAATTCTCATGACTTCCTATCAGTGATTAGTTACCATATTATAGCAGCTCCTGAGTTAGGTTGAGCAATAGTATTCAATTGCTGGGCAGACTTCCTGATGAAGGGCTTTTGCCCAAAACGTTGATTTTCCTGCTCCTTGGATGCTGCCTGACTTGCTGTGCTTTTCCAACACCACTCTAATCTTGACTGTGATCTCCAGCATCTGCAACTCACTTTCACCTAGACTTCACCTGATCAAGGAGCAGCACTCTGAAAATTAGTGCTTCCAAATAAACTTGTTGGACTATGACCTGGTGTTGTGTGGTTTTTAACATTGTCACCCTTAACAGTGTTTGGTCGAAATCTCCATTTTCTGAAGTAGGCTGAGATGCAGCAAGTACGGCTTTACTGAGATCTCACTGACCAAAGCATTCACCTTGGAGATGAGCCAGTGAAGATTCACTAGATTGGCTCCTGGAATGAAAAGATCATCCAAAGATGAGACACTGAGTAAACTGGGGTCAGCATTCAGGCAAACTTCGAGGCTGTAGCCAGCGCTCACCCTCTGGTGGTCACACTGTGGTGGTCACACTGTGACCCAGCTGCTGAGGTATTTTTTAATATAGTCCTCTTAAAGTCACAGAGAGGGCATTCATGATGTTTCTGAGTGAAACAACTTTGTCAGCATGAATTCTGAAGAAGAATCTTTAGACTGGCAACATTAACACTGTTTCTTCCTCTCCACAGATACTGGGAGACTTTCTCTAGCATTTTCTATTTTTCTTGCCAGTATAATATGTGCTGAGTGCACCTATATGTAACATGTCTAACGTATACCACAAAGACTGGGTTCTTATTGAGACAGATGTCTTCAAATTTATAACAAACTCACTGTTCAGACTGCCACAGTATCTCAAAAATAACCATAGCCCAGATTCTGCGCTTACTGATTACATAGAATACAGATATAGTAAATACCAGCTGGCTCCAACAATCACTACTGTGACTGCGACAACAATTGCTACCAAAGGGATGTCACAGTGTCATCTCACTGTTTTAAAGTACAGGCCTGTCAGGTCTGGAATCTATACAATGATACAATAGGAATCTCTGTCTCTACCTCTTAGCAGAGTGGCAAGGCTGTAGCTCCCCTCCAAGTTAGAGGTTCTGATACTGGGCCTCCAGCTTTGAGAGTACACCACCATTCTTAATTAAATGACAACTCACTTTCTAAACAGTAACTGGTAAATTTAGGGAAAATCACTGCTTGATGCCTGTTTACCACACAGGGTGAGGTTGTGACCTCAATTTGACCTGGTCTGATTTGACCTGGGGTCCTTAGCAATAGTAACAGTTCACTTAAGCATTGGATTTATCGATTAATTTAGAAAAAATACAAACATCATTTCTCAGCAGGTTTTAATAAAAGAGAAGCAGAAATAATCACCTGGGTTAGACTCTTGGCAAAAGTCTCAGTATAAACAGGCTGGAATGGACCATTGACCAGTTCATCCTCCATCTGAGATTCACCTTTTCTCTGCTTCCTTTTGAATAAGCATATCACAAATCTTCAGTTTGTCATTGATATATAAACATACAATCCTGATGCAAGCATAAATTCCCAATTAATCTGCATTTGCTACCCACTACCTAAATACTCTCTACCTTACCAAATGTCAGCAGAAAGAACACAACATGACAGATCAGCACTCACTTTGCAGAGTCTCTTAAATATTTGCTAGTTGATTTATTCACTGACTGATTCCATACAAATATTTTGTGAAGTATCTCTCTCATTAACAATTTATGAAATTCTAACTTACCCTTGAAAGGAGGAGAGCAGTAGGAGGAAGGAGCGAAGTGAGAAGGAACAAGATGGGAGAAGGGAGTACAGGTGCCACTTACTTCCTTGTCATCTCACTTTCCAGCTTTGAGTGTTATGTCAATTGGGATTGGGAAATGGAATGGAGTTAAGGGAGACAGAAATGGTGACAATGGGGTAGACAAGATCTCCAAGACAACTACAGATGAGCAAAAATGCTGGCCCAAACAGCAACACCCCATGTCTCATGAGTAAAGAAAATAAGTTAGATGATAGGGTAAAATAAGTTAAGTCAGAGCCAGTGATAACTTAGCCATGGTTCGTGTTTTGATCTCCAAATGAACCTAAGCCAACAACTGGAGTGAGGGACCAAATTCCCATGAATGTTCTCCAGTCTTCAGTTATTGATAGAAATTGAGGCCTATTCTTGAAACATTTGGAAATCTGTTGACACCAGACATTGTCTGAATCTGCACAGGATTTCCACCAGAATCTTTTTTTTATAGATATTTTTATTGAAAATTTAACATATTTTTACAAGTTTACAAATTAAAAAAAAAACCCTGGTATAAACATTGATATACAATTAAATCTTAAATAAATAATAACCAAAATTTATCAAACAGAATAAAAAGAGATACCAAGAGAAAAAAAACAAAACTCAACTAACTATTAATCTAACCTACAACTAACCAGAGTGTATAATTAAGTCTCTTACATTATTCAGAGAAAAAAGAACGACGGATAACACAGAAATTGAGTAGTGAGATATATGCTTAGAATGTGTTAACATCAGATTGTAACAAAACTCGTATTTGAGCGGGATTCCTCTCCCAACGGGCCCCGGACCAGCCAGGTTTGCCATCTCAATTAAATAAAAGCCCAAGTTAGGATGACCGAAATATCTGTATTTATGAATTCAAGAAGGGCTACCATATTTTATGGGATAATTTGGTTTTTGGTGCACCATATTTGTAAGGAAGTCAAGGGGAATATATTCCATGATTATTTTGTGCCAATTCGAAAGTCCAGGGAGGCCCTCAGCCACCCAGTTTATCAAAATATTTTTCCTTGCACAGAAACAGAGAATAGAAAATAATCTCTTTCTATGCATATCCAGGGAGGGTAAGTTCGAAAAGCCCAAAAGGAGAGATACAGGATCCACTCTAATTTCCGTTCCTAAGATTTCTGTCAGAGCACTTGCTACTTTAGTCCAATATCTACGGATCTTATGACAGGTCCATAAACAATGTACAAGAGTGCCCACCTCTATTTTACATTTGGGACACATTGGAGATGCTCCTGCCTTAAATTTTGCCAATCGGTCCGGTGCTATATGGCCCCAATGAAGTATCTTCAACTGAATGGCCTGAGTTCTTTTGCAGATGAAGATTCTTCTGGCATTTTCCCAAATGTCATTCCACATTCCTATAGAGATTTCCAGTCCCAAATCCTGATCCCATGTTTTAAGCAGATTGTCCATATCTCCCGATACTTCATCATGATATCAATGATAAAGATACCCCCATTGGCCATAACACTCTACGTTCTCTATCTGATGTATAAAAATGATCTTCTGTATGTAATCTCGAATTTGGAAGTATCCATTAGGTAATCTAAATTTCTGATGCAGCTGTTCAAAAGACATCAGGACCCCTTCTTTAAACAGATCCCCTAAACAGGAGATACCCCTGGATCTCCAGAGTTTGAAAGTGGCATCTGTAAGCCCCGGTTGAAATCCCCATGCTCCCACTATCGGAGTTGCCCTCATTTTGCTGCATTATATTCCAAGCTTTAATTGTGTTTAGTATTATAGGGTTTTTACATTGATCCGTGATGATTTTCCTCTTGTCTGAAAACAAGAGGTTAATAAGTGGGCATTTTACTTGAGAAACCTTGATGTCCAGCTAGATTGATTGTGGGTCAGACAAGACCCAGTTGGCTATGTAGTTTAATAGGGAACTTAACTGATATTTCCTAGAATCTGGGAAATCCAATCCTCGCCTTGCCTGTGGAAGCTGTAGCTTCTTCAGCTTAATGAGGGGCCGTCTATGATTCCAGATAAAGGAACCCAACCAGCCATATAATTTGCGTAGTGCCAGCCTCGGCAGCATCACCGGAAGCATTCTCATAGGGTATAGGAGACGGGGCAGGACATTCATTTTAATTAGTGCTATTCTGCCTAACCAGGAAATTGGAAGGTCTCCCCATTGCTGAAGGTCCTGCCTTATCCTTTCCAGTAAATGCACAAAGTTAGCCCTATACAACTGACCAAATACTGGAGTAATAAAAATGCCTAAATATAAGAAGCCCTCCAGGGACCAACGAAAGGGAAAAAGGGATCCGTCCACTAAGTGGGGTATCATAGCAAGGCCACCCATCGGCATAGCCTCCGATTTTGAAAAATTAATTTTATAGCCTGAAAATACATTAAATGTATTAATAAGTTGGATTAAGCGAGGCACGGACATCAGGGGATTACTGAGGAATAGAAGAACATCATCTGCATAAAGGGTAATTTTATGTTTACCTGTACCAATCCTCAGGGCCGTTATATTAGGATCAGCTCGTATAGCTTCTGCTAGTGGCTCAATTATTAGCGTAAATAACAATGGCGAGAGAGGACATCCCTGACGGCAGCCCCTACCCACACTGAAGCTATCCGAACCTAATCCATTGGTAACCACAACTGCTTTGGGATTATTATACAGTGTTGAGACCCATTTGGTAAACACCTTTCCAACGCCAAACCTTTCCAATGTGTAAAACAAATATGACCATTCAACCCTGTTGAATGCCTTTTCCGCATCTAATGAAACTACTACTCCTGGTATCTTTCCCTGATGGCAGGCTTGAATCACTTTCAAAACCCTTCTAACATTATTGGATGATCTACGGCCCTTAATAAACCCTGTCTGATCCTCTTTTTTAATGTGTGGCAATACCCTTTCTAGCCTCAATGCTAACATTTTAGAGAGGATTTTAAAATCTACACTTAGCATAGATATTGGTCTGTATGACGTGCAATCTTCTGGGTCCTTTCCTTTTTTGAGGATAAGAGAGATATTCGTCTCTTTCAGCGAAGGTGGGAGACAGCCCTGACAGTATGAGTAGTTATATATGTCCATAAGTGGACTAGCCAATATTCCTGTAAATTCTTTATAGAATTCAGCTTGAAAGCCATCTGGGCCAGATGCCTTACCGCTCTGAAGCTGCCTGATTACGTCAAGTATTTCTTTGCTTGTTAAGGGAACATTCAGGACCGATACCTGTTCCAGAGTTAGGTCGGAAAGGTCAGGTTTTTAAAAAATGACTGCATCCTCCTAGTTCTGTCTTCGCAATCCTGCAATTTATATAAATCAGAATAAAATTTTCTAAAGATTGCGTCCTACCCTTAGGAAGTAGCGACCATAATATGATAGAGTTCAGTCTGGAGTTTGAAAGGGAGAAGGCAAAATCGGATGTAATGGTGTTACAGTTGAATAAAGGTAATTATGAGGGCATGAGAGAGGAACTGACTAAAATAGACTGGAAGCAGAGGCTAACCGGGAAGACAGTAGAGCAAAAATGGCAGGAGTTTGTAGGTATAATTGAGGACACTGTACAGAGGTTCATTCCCAAGAAAAGAAAGATTAACCGGGGAGGGATTAGACAACCTTGGCTGACAAAGGAAGTCAGGAAATGTATTAAAGAAAAAGAGAGATCCTATAAAGTGGCTAAGAACAGTGGGAAATCAGAAGATTGGGAGGGATACAAAAGCAAACAGAGGATAACAAAGAGTGTAATAAGAAAGGAGAGGATCAAATATGAAGGTAGGCTAGCCAGTAATATTAGAAATAATAGTAAAAGTTTCTTTCAGTACATAAGAAACAAACGACAGGCAAAAGTAGACATTGGGCCACTTCAAACTGATGCAGGAAGCCTAGTGATGGGAGATAAGGAAATAGCAGGAGAACTTAACAAGTACTTTGCGTCAGTCTTCACAGTGGAAGACATGAGTAATATCCCAAAAATTAAAGGGTGTCACGGGGCTGAGTTGAGTATGGTTGCCATTACGAAAGAGATAGTGATAGAAAAGTTAAAAAGTCTTAAAATTGATAAATCTCCTGGCCCCGATGGGATACACCCTAGAGTTCTGAGAGAGGTGGCTGAGGAAATAGCAGAGGCATTGGTTGAGATCTTTCAAGAGTCACTGGAGTCAGGAAAGGTCCCGGATGATTGGAAGATGGCTGTTGTAACCCCCTTGTTCAAGAAAGGATCAAGGCAAAAGATGGAAAATTATAGGCCAATCAGCTTAACCTCGGTTGTTGGTAAAATTCTAGAATCCATCATTAAGGATGAGGTTTCTAAATTCTTGGAAGAGCAGAGTCTGATTAGAACAAGTCAACATGGATTTAGTAAAGGGAGGTCATGCCTGACAAACCTGTTGGAATTTTTTGAAGAGGTAACAAGTAGGTTAGACCAGGGAAACCCAGTGGATGTGGTCTATCTAGACTTTCAAAAGGCCTTTGATAAGGTGCCACACGGGAGGCTGCTGAGCAAGGTGAGGGCCCATGGTGTTCGAGGTGAGCTGCTGGGATGGATTGAGGATTGGCTGTCTAACAGAAGGCAGAGAGTTGGGATAAAAGGTTCTTTTTCAGAATGGCAGCCGGTGACGAGCGGTGTCCCGCAGGGTTCGGTGC
This sequence comes from Chiloscyllium plagiosum, assembly GCF_037043375.1. Classification (NCBI taxonomy): domain Eukaryota; kingdom Metazoa; phylum Chordata; class Chondrichthyes; order Orectolobiformes; family Hemiscylliidae; genus Chiloscyllium; species Chiloscyllium plagiosum. Next base: position 118,737,591 of record NW_028270148.1, read on the forward strand.
TGGGGCCACAGCTGTTCGCATTATATATTAACGATTTGGATGAGGGAACCGGGGGCATTCTAGCGAAGTTTGCCGATGATACGAAGTTAGGTGGACAGGCAGGTAGTACTGAGGAAGTGGGGCGGCTGCAGAAGGATCTTGACAGGTTGGGAGAGTGGTCCAGGAAATGGCTGATGGAATTTAACGTGAGCAAGTGCGAGGTCTTGCACTTTGGCAAAAAGAATAAAAGCATAGACTACTTTCTAAATGGTGAGAAAATTAATAAAGCCAAAGCACAAAGGGATCTGGGAGTGCTAGTCCAGGATTCTCTAAAGGTAAACATGCAGGTTGAGTCCGTGATTAAGAAAGCGAATGCAATGTTGTCTCTTATCTCAAGAGGGTTGGAATATAAAAGCAGAGATGTACTACTAAGACTTTATAAAGCTCTGGTTAGGCCCCATTTGGAGTACTGTGTCCAGTTTTGGTCCCCACACCTCAGGAAGGACATACTGGCACTGGAACGTGTCCAGCGGAGATTCACACGGATGATCCCTGGAATGACAGGTCTAACATATGAGGAACGGCTGAGGATACTGGGATTGTATTCGTTGGAGTTTAGAAGATTAAGGGGAGACTTAATAGAGACGTACAAAATAATACATGGCTTGGAAAAGGTGGATGCTAGGAAATTGTTTCAGTTAAACGAGGAGACTAGGACCCGTGGACACAGCCTTAGAATTAGAGGGGGTCATTTCAGAACAGAAATGCGGAGGCATTTCTTCAGCCAGAGAGTGGTGGGCCTGTGGAATTCATTGCCACGGAGTGCAGTGGAAGCCGGGACGCTAAATGTCTTCAAGGCCGAGATTGATAGATTCTTGTTGTCTCGAGGAATTAAGGGCTACGGGGAGAACGCTGGTAAGTGGAGCTGAAATGCGCATCAGCCATGATTGAATGGCGGAGTGGACTTGATGGGCCGAATGGCCTTACTTCCACTCCTATGTCTTATGGTCTTATGGTCTTATGATCATGAGTCAGAATACCGTACTTTCCTTGATAGACGTGATTGTTTGAGGGGCCTTTTTTTACTTTGCGAGAAACGCTAAGTATCTACCAAGTTTATCGCCAAATTCATATAACCTTTGTTTTGCAAATAATATTTCCCTCTTAGCCGTTTGGGTAAGCGTGGTATTTAGAGCTGTCCTCAGGGCCGTAATCCTTTGTAATTTGATAATAGAAGGTCTGTCAGCGTATGCTGTTTCAGCTGCTTTTAAGCGAGCTTTGAGCAGACGCTGTTGTTCTCCCTTTAATTTTTTCTGGGTCGCTGAGTATGAAATGATCAAACCTCGCGCGTAAGCTTTGATGGTCTCCCACATCATTGATGGGTTCTAGCCGTACCTGAATTAATTTCTAAAAAAGTTTTAAATTCTTGAGAGAAGTACTTTACAAATTTACTATCTTTCATCAGGAAGGGGTCCATACGTCAATGCCGGGGGGATGTCTCATTGTTCCTCGCCTTGATTTCCATATATACAGCAGCATGATCAGAAATTGTTATACTACCTATTTTACAGGATAATATGGAATTTTAAAAAATTGAGGGGGCAAAAAATATATCAATTCTGGTATGACATTTATGTGGATTGAAGTAAAAAGAAAAATCTCTGCCGTGTGGGTGAAGGCATCTCCATACATCTACTAGTCCGAATTTGTTGTTCAAATCCACCAATTGTCTAGATTTGGGAGATACTCCTGCAGTACTCTTAGGAATCCTATCTATTTCCAGATCCATAATACAATTAAAATCTCCTCCTATAATTGTATGACAAGCACCGAGAGCCATCAATTTTAAGAAGGCTTCCGTTATAAATTTAAAAGGATGTGCCCGGGGGGGAGGCAATACAAATTTAAGGTCACATATTCCTCTCCATTTATAAGGGCTTTAATCAGAATATATCGTCTAGATTCGTCTTTTATCTGGTTTAGGATTTTGAAAGGGAAGTTCTTCCGAATAAGAATAACAACTCCCCTACTTTTTGAGCTGAAGGAAGAAAAGAAGGCCTGATCAAATCCACCCAGTCATAATTTCAAGTGTTCTTTATCCAATAAATGTGTCTCCTGTAGGAGAGCTATATCAACCCTTTCTTTCTTGAGGTTTGATAATATTTTCTTCGTTTTGATTGGCGAATTACTCCCCTTGACATTCCAGGTGCACCACTTAACCGACTGATTAACCATAATCGTCTGGGCAAGTCCGAGACCCCTCGGGAAGGGAAACCCTATCCAGAACTTCCTAAGCATAGTGCATATAAAATTCACAAAAATAAAGGCTCTTTAATACACTCTCATCAATATAATAAAAAATCTATTTCTACATTAAAAAAATATAAAACGTATTTAAATGGAGCTTTTCCCCCTTGTTCCCAGGGGACATCACTTCCTTTCCAAAAGTCCATCATATCCTCTCCCAACCAGTGCCCCACATTTGACCCAGGCACCCCACGATAGGATAAAGAAAATTCAAATATACTACAGAGCTAGAGTTAACAGTATGTACCCTACCCCCCACCCACACCAACACCTGGATATATTTGGTAATGTTAATACCATGTATAAACATATATAACTATAAAATTACAGCCTCAACAAGTAATAATTAAACATAGTAATACAAAATAACAGGGGAAAACAACCCCGCTCCTAAAGACAGAAATAAAATAGGATAAGGTAACCACCTCCCCCCACCTACATTAACTAGACCTCCCCGGCCTATATATATATAAAAAAAGGGAAGAAAATCGCTAAATAGAGAACAAATAAATAAACCCCTCTCCCCATCCCCCGAAGATAATATTAAACAGTAAAGTAAAGAAAGGGATTAATATAAAAAAAAGGAGGGTGTAAACCGGAGTGGGGGGAGAGTAAAACAACATCAATTAACTCTTACAATTTATCTAAGACAGTCCAAAAACTCCTTGGCCTTTTCTGGCGATCCGAAGTTATACACGGATCCTTCATGGTTAAAGCTGGGTAGCGCAAGGAGTACTGAATATTTAAGTCCCTTAAACAACTTCTTCACTTCATCAAACGCCTTCGTCTTTTGGACCAAAGCTGGGGAAAAGTCCTGGAATAACATAATCTTGGATCCTTTATAAATCATGACTTGGGGATCTTTCCCAAGATTTCTGGAAGCTTCTAAGAGCATCTGCCTCTCCTTATAGCTCTGCAGCCAGAACAGAACGGGGCGGAGGCACTGGTTCAAGCTGGGCCCGCGTATTGCAACCCGGTAGGCCCCCTTACCTGGCCTGATCCAGCCTCCAGATTTAAAAGCTGTGGAAGCCACTGTTCAAGAAACGCTGTAAGCTGGCCTTCTTCTTCCCATTCGGGAAGGCCCAGCAAACGAATATTTTTTCGACGACCTCGATGTGATGTGATGTGATTCTCTAAGGTCGATGTGATTCTCTAAGGTCCGGACTCGCTGTTCGAGAGTCCGGACCCAATCCACAGCCGATTCTGCAATGGCCTCGGAGGTTGCGGCCTTAAGCTCCGCTCCTCCGACTCTGCGCTTGATTTCCTTGATGTCTCGGTCGTGGTTTTGTAGCGTGGCCGAGAGTGAACCCCATCGGCTCCGGGACTCTTCGATGAAGGCATTGATCTTCACGTCAAGTTTGGAGATTATTTCCACAAGGCTCGACCCCGTAGGTAAGTCACCGGAGGCAGCTGCGGACGCCCCAGCTGCAGCTGGGGGAGGGGTTCCTGCCTGCTGAGAACTGTAGGCTCCCTTCCCTTTAGTCGTTTTTACAGGAGATTAGATTGTTTAAATTCAGTACTGAGCAACTAATTACATTAAGTAAAAACTATTTTAAATGATTTGGTAGTGTGATAGAGGCGGGTGGCCCACTTTGCCCAAGTCTTAGGAGGAGCACTATAGACTCAGACTTGCTGGGTCGCCGCCATCTTGGATCCCCCTCCACCAGAATCTTAACTGTAGAGCAATAAAAGTTGCTGAAAATGTCAGGAGCCAAATATTTCTTCACTATTTTCCAGAGAGGCTGGTCCTGGATTACAGCCTTCATGTGCCCCAAACAGATACTCCACATTGTGAGTGGGTCTGTATGCAGACGCTGCTGGTAAATGGTGATAAGTTTGGTAAAACCTATGTCCCTGCTACAGCCTCAGTTGATAAATTCCCATTCAATAAAATGAAAGTGACAGTAGATTCATGTCTCTACCCTTTTCTCTGATGAATGATCTCATGATATCTGTCATATGTGTAGTATTGCAAAATTCATCCTACAGTATAGATTTTATGATGTTATACAACAGGAAGAAAGCCAGTTAGCTCTTCATTCTGGTGCTGGCTCTTTAAATGAGCTATCCTACTGGCCTCACTTACCTGCTCTCCCCTATAGCCCTGCAAATGTTGTCTTTTCAAGTATTTTCTAGTTCTCTTTTGGAAATTATTTTCAGTTTACTTCCATCATCCTTTCCAAAGCTCATTCAAAACTACAACTCACAGCATTAGAAACATTACTCCTTGCTTTCCCATCAGGCATTTATGCTTGTTACCTATGATTTATCTGGATTGTACAATATCAAATAACTTCAAAGATATTACAGGACCATGATACAATCTCTTAGTCAAACCTGCAAATGAATCATTTAGTGTTTTCTGATCCCAATTACCATACATACTCCACACTGAATCTTGTCTGTTGGTCAATCCTTTGCTCCATTGGATTTGTCACTTGAATGTAAAAGTGTTCTTTCTTTTCCTCGGAGATTAAATTGATCTGGTTTCCCAGCCAAGAGCAACAAAGCACAAAGCAAGATTCCACAGTAAAGACACAAACTATCCTGAAGCACTGGGTTCGACAGCAGCTGGGAAGATCTGTTAAAAACAGAAGGTTGGGATTTCAAATCCTACTTCCTACTTTGAGAACACAATCGAAGTCAATACTTCAAAGCAAAACATAGGGAAAACTGCACAGTAGAGGTGCCAAGAAATATTAACTTCACTGCTGTTCAAACCAATTCTCCAAAATACTATTTCACTTAATCTCCCTCCTAAACTTGTCAATTTATTTCCTGAACCCTCAGTCAGTTTCAACTCTTACTTGCCATTTGTTTGTCTCTCAATAAATTTGTTGTTTAATTAGTATGAAAGGGCAGTGTCATAGAAACATCCTGATACCTGTAATTTTAGTTCCTTTATAGTGAACATAGTCTGTGATTGATTCAGAGAAGCAATGACTTAAAGCAAACATTCAAGAATTTCTGCAGTTAAAACACTAACCCTTATTTTTATTTCATGAAGTTAAGTTCCCCAGTGGAAGAATTTGATATATCAAAAGCATCTTGGAAGTGTTCTACTACATTGAAATGCCACGTAAATATAAGTTTTGTTGTTGAATGGAGACATTTTCTCTTTAAGGTCATAATGACTTTGGGTTTAACAGGAGATTAAAAACATTCTGTTGTTGAATGAGTAACTAGATTTTGGAGCCATGCTGAACTGGTTGATTCCCAGATAGTGCCAGTCATTGACCACATTGCAGGGCTCTATACGTCCGTCAAAAGTAGGGACAGAATTCAGCCATTCAGCCCATCGAGTCCACTCCACATTCGATGAGATCATGGCTGATCTGATCATCTTCAACTTCATTTTCCCGCCTTTACAACATACCCCTTGTTGTCCTTACTGATTAAAATTCTGTTTGTCTCAACTTCGAATATACTTAATAACCCAGTCTTGACAGCTGTCTGTGACAAAGCATTCCACAGATTCACTACTCTCTGAGGGAAGAAATTTCTCCTCATCTCTATCTTAAATGGTTGACTTCTGATTGTAAGATGATGCCCTCTGGTCCTGGGCATCATCTCCCACAAGGGAAAACAACCTCCCTGTCCGACCTCCCTGGGCATCATCTCCCACGAGGGAAAACAACCTCCCTGTCCAATCCCCTATAACTCTTACATAATCAATTAAGATCTCCTCTTATTTTTCTAAATTCCTTTGAATGCAAGCTTAACCTATTCAACATTTCCTTATCCAAAAATCCCTCCTGTCTCAGAATCAACCCAATGAATCTTCTCTTAATTGCCTCCTCCTATCGTTCCTTAGGTAAGAGGACATAAGCTGTTCTAACTAGTGACTTGTATAGTTTTAGCAAGACTTCCCTATTTTTATACTCCATTACTTTTGAAATAAAGCCAACATTCCAATTCTCTCCCCATCACCTGCTTAACTTGTAAGCTAGCTTTTTGTGATTCATGCGTGAGGGTCACCAACTCCTCCTGTATTACAGTATTCTACAGTTTTTCTCTATTTAAATAATATTCAGCTCCTGTATTCTTTATGCTAAAGTGCACAGCCTTGCATTTTACCACATTGCATTCCATCTGCCAAGATTTTCCAACTCACTTAACCTGTCTATATCTCTCTGTAGACTCTTAGTGTCATCCTCACCATCTGTATGGAAAGTCTGGTCAGCTCATCAGGCTATGAAGGTGTTGTGAATCTGAAAAGAGTGAAACTGGAATTGGTTGGAAAACTCAGTAAATGTGGTCACATGTACCATCTCCTGTGTTTTGTGGCCATGTACAACAATGGCAATAAGGTGAGGTCCTCAAAATCATGACTGTGAAGCACTGGTAATAGTGATTGCAATTTTGTAATTCTTTTTCTTCCTGAAGTTGTAATACCTAAAAGTCTTATTTTATTTTTGTTTCAATCGAGGACTAAAAGAAAGTTGATCATGGGATGTGAGCATGCTGGCCAGGCCAACATTTATTGTCCAGGCCTCATTGCCCTGGAGAAGGAGGTGATAGGCTTCTTCCTTGAGCTGTTGCAGTCCTTGGGAATGTATTCAGAGTTACTCACAGTGCTGTGAGGAAGTGAGTTTCACAATTTTGACCCAGTGGAAGAACGGTGATCCAGTCCAGGCAGGATGATGTGGTCTGTCAGGAAGCACTGATATAAAAATGAATTCTTACATTTGAAGATGAAAATAAAATTTAATTTGCTATAATGTACCAAAAATTACCAACAAAAATATGTGAATTCAAGGAATTTTTATAAAGTTTAAGCTGGTAGTTTGATCACATGTCACATTTATAATATTCTTTAAAGTATCATCAATTTCAAATAATTAATAGATGAAAAAATGTGAAATAAGTAGTCATGTTGAAAAGGCAGTAAACACACTCAAACTATTCTGTTACAATCATGGTTACCCAATGGTTTAATTGGCTAAGAGTCAAGCAGTGGTATGTGATGTGGGAGGTATTACTGAGCCACTGAGTAAAAGCAAATTAGCACAAATTCACTGAATGATATAGGCAAGAACAAATGGATGGAAATGATCAACTGGAATAAGTTAATCACAGGGTATGATAAATTACAATACCAGAATTTAAACAAAATACAAACATGACCACAGCCTGTGGTTGCATTGCTGACCTACAGTTCTTTCTTTTGAAGAAATGTAACTAGCTCCTATGGTATTTGGCTCCTTTCTTTTTGTGGCATTGGAGGATCTCATTGGAGGTGTGAATGGGTGATGGGGTTGGGAAGGGAAGCACCGCCAATGACCAGGAAACCCCATACAGTGATCATGCCATTGTCCCTTTACCTTGAACAGTCACTATATGTGATAAAACCACCACAGGTCACACTACAAAATATATAGGTACTTTTTTTTCAGAAATTTTAGTTCATATATTATTTTCCTTCCAATATTATTTATTGGGTCTAGAGGCAGTTGAGTACAGCTGGTGAGTGCAGTAGGGAGGATTTCACACAAGTTCCTGTAAACCACACCCCTACAAGAGAACTTGTAGCATTTGCTAAACCAATTACCAGAAAAATCTGACAAGAAATCTGAAGTTCATTGAAATCTGATGTGTGAGAATTTCCTTTCTCTGCCACATTCTCCTAATTCTCCTACTCATCCAGAATTAATTTTGGCTTTGTTTCCTACATCCTAATTGCTTTAACTCTGAGTGTTTATCATTTCAAATTCTGCTGCATCAGGAAATCTAGAATTATTTTGTGTTTTACTCACTGTTTAGCCTAAGCATCCATTGGAACACAACTGTTCCCACAACCTACTGTTCCCTCTCAATTGCCTGGAAACATCCTGTGGCTTCATGCTGTCATTGGTCCAAACATACAGCATCAATGGCATTTCCAAGCTTTTCTGACAAGGGATGCTTGTTGAAGGTGTCACAAGGAGCCAACTGAGTGGATTCCAGTTTATATACAAGGAAGAGGAATATGGGAAAAGTATGGGGGTGAGGGTGATGGAATATCTTTGTTGAAGCAGCCTTATATTTAATAACATTGTACTCACGCTTGAAATGAAAGCTCCCCAACCATAGTGGAGAATGTGACATTGAAATGAATATGTGACATTGGACTGTGAGGTTAATGAGTTATTTGATATGTAACGTGAGCCAGTACATAGAGAGAAGAATAACAGTCACACCTTTGTGAATACATCCCTGCATGCTGCCTATGTGTCTGCGATCACTAATATGCTTCACTTGGTAGACCAAAAGCTTTTCAACTTCTTGTCACCTAATGCCTAGTTCCATGGGTTGGACCAAATTAGTAAAATTAAATAATGAACAATCTACATTTCTGTAGCCCTTTTTAATGCAGCAATTGTATCCTAAGGCATCTCATAGGCATGTAAACATCGAGAAACTTAGATCGAGCCATGGAAAGAACAATAAGGAGGGACAGCCAAAATCTGTGAGTTTATGGAAACTCTTGAAGGATTTAAGAGAGAATTAGACAGCTGAAAACAGAGCTGCCAATGATGGAGTGAAGAGCTAGAGCGTTTGCACAAGAAAGCAGAGTTGGAAGAATGAAAAGATCTGGGACAACTTAGAGCTGGACGTTTCAGGGATGAGAATTGGTTCCAAGAAAGGACTGTGGTCTTCTTTTGTCTCTCCCGTGTCAGTTTTGTATATAAATGAGTCAGTTTTCTAAACCCTTATAGGATTTCCTGCAAATGATACATCATGTCAGACACAACTTACACATCTGGACATAGAATCATAGAGATGTACAGCACGGAAACAGATTCTTCATTCCAACACAGCCATACTGACCAGACATTCCAAATAAATCTAGTCCCATTTGCCGGCATTGGCCTATATCCCTCTAAACCGTTCCTATTCATATACCCATGCATAATCTGTAAGGAATCATTTACTCCTACAGTGTGTCAGCTGTAAGGTCACTTGCAGTGCTGTCAGCTCTACAGGCTGCTGAATGTAACATGGACATTGTATTATTCTATTTTTAATCTCCTTTTGTCTCCTGGTGCTCACCCCAGCAGATTGTCCAGAATTTACCTGGGTCTCCTGTGGCTATGATCCAGGTGGTAGTGGATCCCCTTGTGGGGAGTCAGGCTGTAATAAACTCTGACATGAAAATGGTGTCATGGGGAGAGCACACTTGCCTCACTCCAGCCCAGTTCAGCACTTTACACCGTTCCCACATGATGGAAACTAAAGTTAAACCCTAGAAGCTAAGATTCCAGTTGGGTTGGGCACAGAATCAAGTAAATGGGGAATGCCATGCCACAGTGCAGCGTACCGGTTCCCTGGCTCCAATCCCATGTCCCATTCTCCGCCCAGGTCACTTTCCAAGGCACAATGCAGGGTGGATGGGCCAGCAGACCCACATGCAGATGGTAGATGACTCAGTCCATTGAAGAACCAAACTGAAGTTTTCCAATCAGCCTGCAGGTTCTCAGAGGCATCAGGGAACAGGGCAGCTGACTGGAACTGGCCTTCCATTGCCAGACCAAAGGCTATCCTGTGGAAATATGGCCCCACTGCTCGACCTTTCATGGCATTTTCCTTGTACAGTGTCCTTGCACTGACCCTTTAAGCATCCTGTGGCTGCTTCAAACTGCAAAGAAATCCATTTGGAAGGGAATCATGTTTATCTGATCTATTGGGGTTCTTGAGGAGGTGACACATTCTGTGGATAAAGAGGGGAACCAATGGATTTACTGTACTAAGACATTTGATAATGTGCCAGATGAAAACTTATTGTGGAAAATAAAAGCTCATAGGGGAGAGGGTAGCAAATCGGCAAGGATAGAAAATTGACTGGTTAACAGGAAGCAGAGGGTGGCATAAATGGATCTTTTTCAAGTTGGTAAGATGTAACAAGCTGTGTGCCAAATTGGTACTGAATTACAACATATTAAAGAAGTTCAAAGGAGAAAGTGAGGACTGCAGATGCTGGAGATCAGAGTCAAAAAGTGTGGTGCTGGAAAAGCACAGCAAGTCAGGCAGCGTCTGAGGAGCAGGAAAGTTGACGTTTCGAGCATAGCCCTTCATCAACATTCCTGATGAAGGGCTTATGCTCGAAACGTCGACTCTCCTGCTCCTCGGATGCTGCCTGACTTGCTGTGCTTTTCCAGCACCACACTTTTTGACTCTGAAGAGGTTCAAAGGAATAGTTGCTTAATTAGCAGGCTATTGAAAGGTAGATAGGGAGATAAATTGTGAAGAGTTATAGATGAGTTAAGTGAGTGGCCCTGGAGTATAATGTAGCAAAATGTGAAACTACCAATTTTGACAGAAAGAATGAAAAAGAAGCATATTATCTGAATTGTGAGAAATTGCAGACTCTGATTTGCAAAACGTTCTGAATGTCCTAGTGCACGAATCACAACTGGTTAGTATGCAGTTACAGCACATAATCAGGAAAGGTATGAGAATGCTGTGGATTACTGTGAGAGGGAATTGAATACAAGAGGAGGGAAATTTGGCTTCAGTTATACAAGGCATTAGTGAGAACACATCTGGAGTACTGTGTGTGGTATCACAGAATTATTACTGTGCTGAAGGAGGCCATTTAGTCCAACGTGTTTGCACTAACTCTCCAAATTAGCATCAGGACTTTGAGCTATTGACCTGCTACATCTAGTGCCCTCTTGAATACCTCAATTAAACCAGGCTGTGCATTCCAGATCATTGAACAGTTATGATGTGAAAAGGTTTTTTTCCCTCTCACCATGATATTGGCATCTTGATTTAAGGAAGGATGTAAATGTGTTGGAAGCAGTTCAGAGACAATGTGTCAGATTAACATCTGGAATGAGTAGATTGTTTTATGAGAAGTGGTGGACAGACAGTGGACAGATGGTGGACAGACGGTGGACAGATGGTAGACAGACAGTAGACAGACGGTGGACAGACAGTAGACAGACAGTGGACAAAAGGTGGACAGACAGTAGACAGACAGTGGACAAAAGGTGGACAGTGGACAGACGGTAGACAGATGGTGGACAAAAGGTGGACAGACAGTAGACAGACGGTAGACAGATGGTGGACAGACAGTGGACAGACGGTGGACAGATGGTGGACAGACTGGGCTTGTATTCATTGGAGTTTAGAAGAATTAGAGCTGACTTGATTGAAGTGTATCAGATCCTGAGGGGTCATTGAGAGGATGTTTCTTCTTAGGGGAGAATCTAGAGTTTGGTGATCACTGTTTAAAAATCACCATTTTAAAACAGAGATTATGTGGCTTTTCTTTCTCTCTGAAAGACATGAGTCATAGAATCATGCGGCACGGAAATAGACCCTTCGGTCCAAACAGTCCATGTCAAATATAATCCCAAACTGGACAAGTCCCACCTGCCTGCTCCTGGCCCAGATCCCCCCAAACCTCTCCTATTCATGTGTCCATCCAAATGTCTTTTAAATGCTGTAATTGTACCCAATTCCACCACTTCCTCAGGAAGTTTATTCCACATGTGAACCACCCTCTGTGTAAAAGATTTGCCTCTTATGTCTTTTTAAAATCTCTCTCCTCTCACCTTAAAAATGTACCCCCTAGTCTTGAAATTATCCATGTTAGTGAAAAGATAACTACCATTACCTCTACCTATGTCCCTCATTATTTTATAAAGTTGTATCAGATCACCACTTAATCTCCTGTACTGCAGTGAATCGAAGTCCCAGCCTATCCAACTTTTCTTATAACTCAAACCTTCCATACCCAACAAGATCCTGGTGAATCTCTTCTGAACCCTCTCCAGCTTCATAATATCCTTCCTATAACTGGGCAACCAGAACTGGACAGTCTTTGAAACTCTTCCTGAAAGGGCAGTGGAAGCAGAGTTCCTTGAATATTTTTAAGGAAAAACTGAGGTGGTTTCTTTATTAGTAAGGAGTGAAAGATTGTTGGAATATATAGGAATGTGGAGTAATCAGATCCGCCATGATTGTATTGAATGACAGAGCAGGCTTGAGGGACCAAATGGCTACACTTGCCCTGTTTGGTTTGTTTTTTATATTCTGATGTGATCTCAGGTTGTGATCTGAAATGTTATCTTTGTTCTTCTCTCTCCACAGATGCTGCCAAGACTGTTAAGTATTTCCAGCATTTTCTGTTGCTATTGGAGGCCCTCCCATTTGGCCCTCCAATTCACTCAATGAATGAGTCCATTCACTCAAATTAATTAAACGGAAAACCTGCCCTCTGGCCATTAATTTGCCATTTCCTGGAAATCCCAAAACTATTCCCGAGACTGTGCAAGCTTCTTTGCCCATTTGAGGGCAAGGGTGGGACCTTGAAACCTAAAGGGAAAAGCCTACCCTAACAGTCTATTCACAATTTATCTGTTGTATTTTTTTCATGATTTTAAAATGTTGTCATTGTTACATTATCGCTAATGGAATGTAAAGTGCTTTCAGGCATCCAGGAGTTCACTTAAATGCAACTCTCTTCATTCACCACACAATAAATCAAAATTATCACACCTATTTAATAACATAAAGCATCACAGTAGTCTGTTCTCAATCCATCATTTACAGCCTAAGAACTAAGAATTAAATTCATTGGTGTTTCAATCAAGATTAGAACCTCGCTTCCAGTAAGTTCCTGTTTTACATATGTCTAACCAGGAAACTGCGACAAATATATTGAGCAAAGTTTCCGGGAATATTTCCAATTTCTCTCTCACCAAACTTTCAAATTCATTTTGAAATTGACTTGGAGGTGCTGGTGTTGGACTGGGGTGGACAAAATTAAAAATCCCACAACACCAGGTTATAGTCCAACAGGTTCATTTGGAAGCACTAGCTTTCGGAGCGCTGCTGCTTCATCAGGTGGTTGTGGAGAATAAGATCATGCTCAGAGAATTTATAGCCAAAGGAGTCCCGTGTCATGGAGATGTGATACATAAATAATTTTAGATTAAAACATTAATCTTTTATAATGGGATATGCTGGTTTCTGTTCTTTGATATGTACATCCCAGAAGTTCTTTTAAATTACATTCTCAAAATAGCTCAGCTTTTTAAACGATAAGTGTGAAGTTTGTCTGTGTCCCAATGCTATGTCAGACTGACAAACCCTCAGCATAGTTTTACAGAGTTTTACATGGATTCATGCAGTTTTTGAACAAAATAAGATGTAATTCTGCAAAAACAAATCCACCCATAAGCTTATATGTGTGCACATGTAGGAGCAATACTTTGACATTGTGAGCACATTAATGAAAAGGCAGTGTCAGTAACCAACAGTTTACAGGTAGATGGAATGAATTGGTAATTGTGATTTTGCAGAGCTAGAAGATCAACCCTGTCTCTCAAGTCAAGGTGTTGCATCTGGAATCATAATATTGAACCATGTGATGGGTTAAGAGGAACTAAGAGTTATTGGTTACGATAGACGAACTCATCCGCTGCCTGTATTTATTTCCTCACCTCATGCATTAACAAATGAGGGAGCGATAACATTTAAAGACATTGTGAAAACAGGAAATAAATAGGTCAAATCGAAACTTCCAGCAGAATGTCTCCCTTACTAGGAGCATACTCTGTTAATTGCATATTATTTTCTGTAGATGGTGGATATTAATTGAGCACCTGCTTGAACCCACAAAACAACCATAAACTAAAAATAGACTTGCTGGATTAGGAGGTTATGCTTACAATGTGTAACTCAAGATAAATATAGAAGTGCATGAAGCCCTAACACAATAACTTGTGCAGAAAGCTGGCTGTGATGACTAAGTTCATTTTTGAAAAAAAAATTAGTGGATTTGAGCATTATGGGTTGGTCAACATTTATTGCCAGCCCCTAGTTGCCCTTGAGAAGGTGGTAGTGAGCTGCCTTCTTGAACTGCTACAGTCCACCTGCTGTGGGTTGACCCACAATGTTGTTAGGGAGGATGCTCCAGGATTTTGATCCTGTGATACTGAAGGAATGATGGTATATTTCCAAGTCAGGATGGCATGAGGTTTGGAGGGAACTCTGAAGGTGAGGTGTTTGCATGAATCTGCAGCCCTTGTTCTTCTAGATGGTAGTGGTGATGAGTTTGGAAGGTGTTGTTTAAGGAGCCTTGGGAATTTCTGCATTGCATTTTGGAATTGGTATACGTTGCTGCCACTGAGCATCATGGGTGGCAAATGTGGGCTCCCATGAGTTCCTAGAATCCATGGCGAATTGTTTTTCGTGTTTTATAAGTACATGAGAGGACAAGTATCTGACACACGTTCCTGCAGTATTGTCTCAAGAGATTGAGAGAACTTCCATGGAAATTCAGAAGCAAAGTCCAGAAAGTAGCAATGTTAAAAATGACATGAAATTTGCAAGAATTGTAAACTGTGAAAAAGACAGTGTGGAACTCCAAAATGACATTGACAAGTTGGTGGAGTGAGCGGATAGATGGCAGATGAGATTCAATGCAGAGAAGTGTGTGATAATGTACTTTGATCGAGAGAACATAGACAAACAATATACAATAGTGGGTACAACTCTAAAGGGGTGCAGGAGCAGAAGGACCTGGGTGTTTGTGTGAACAGATCATTAGAAGTGTCAGGCCAGAGCAGAGCAATTAATAAAGCACACAGTGTCCTCAGGGGCAGAGAGTACAGGACAAAGGGGTTGATGTTGAACTTATATAAGACTTATATCAGCTGGAGTATCGTGTACAGTTGTAGAAGCCACATTATATGAAAGATGTCAATACATTGGAGAGAGTACAGAAGTGATTTACAAGAAGGTTCCAGGAATGAAAAACATCAATTATGAAGATATAATGAAGAAGTGGGATTGTTCGCCTTGGAGAGAAAACAGCTAAGTTTGCAAAATCTTGAGTGAGTAGATAAGAAGAAGTTGTTCCCACTTATAAAAGGAACAAGAATGAGAGGGCATAGATTTGAAGAGATGTGCAAAAGAAGCAAGGGTGATGTGAGATAAAAACTTGTTCACAGTGCAGGGTTAGGATATGTAGTGCCTGGAAATGTAGTGGAGACAGGTTCAACTGAAGCTTTTAAGAGAGATATTAGATAGTTATTTGGGTGGAAATAGTGTGCAAGGATGGATATGGGGAAAAGTTAGGAGATTAGCACTAGGTAATGATTCTCATTTGAGGAGGCCTCCTTCTTTGTCATATCAATTCTGTGATTCTGCAAGATGTTAGGAGATTCAGTCTCTTTCTCAATGGGTATCATAACTTGGAGAATTGGCACAAAAAGATGAACAAAAGCAGGAATAGGCCACTCAACCCCGTCAAGTCAACTCTGCCATTCAATAAAATCTTGGCTGATCTGACTGATGTCAAATCCATCATCCCACCTAGTCTGATAACCTTTCACCCTTTTGTTTTAAAATATTCAAGGATTCTGCTTCCATCACATTTTTAGGCAGAGCGTTTGAAAAAGCCATGACCATCTGAAACAAAAATGTCTCTTCATCTCTGTCTTAAATGGGCAACTCCCCCATTTTTTTAAACAGTGACCCCCCCTAGTTCTAGATTCTCCCAACAGAGAAAACATCCTCTCTGTAGCACCCCCCTTTCTTGTGTTTCAATAAAGTCACTTCGTAATCTCATTTCCAGCGGATACAAGTCTAACCTGTTCAATCTTGCCTCATACCACAACCCACCCATTCTAGGCAGCTGGGTCACCTCACTTTCCATATGTCCCTCCCTCACCCCACTCTCCCTCTGACCCCAGCATTCCACCTCTCCATGATTACACTCACCTACCCTGATGCTAACACTGATCTCTGCCTCAGAACACTTCAAACTCAGGGCATCAATGAGTACTTCACCAGTTTCTTCATTTCCCCTCCCCCCACCTGACCCCAGTTCCAACCTGTCAGCTCAGCACCATCCTCATGACTGTCCTACCTGCCAATCTCCCTTCCTACCTATCTGCTCCACACTCCCCTCCAACGTATCACCTCCATCCCCACCTCTATCCAACTATTGTGCTCTTAGCTACCTTCTCCCCAGCCCCACCACCTCCCATTTATCTCTCCACTCCGGAGGCTCCCTGCCTCATTCCTGATGACAGGCTTTTGCCTGAAACGTCGATTTTCCTGCTCCTCGGATGCTGCCTGACCTGCTGTGCTTTTCCAGCACCACTCTAATCTTGACACTGACACTAACCAGTCAAGATCCTGTCCCCGGTTATATTTGCCAAAGCCTTAACTTGGTTTAAATTTTAGTTATTAGTTTCCCTACAGTGTGGAAACAGGCCCTGCGGCCCAACTGGTCCACACTGACCCTCCAAAGAGTAACCTACCCAGACCCATTTCCCTCTGACTAATGCTCTATGGGCAATTTAGCATGGCCAATTCACCTAATCTGCATATCTTTGGACTGTGGGAGGAAACCGGATCACCTGGAGACTCATACAGAATGCAAACCCCACACAGACAATCGCCCGAGGCTGGAATTGAACCTGGAACCTTGGTGCTAACCACTGAGCCACCCCTAAATAAATTTTATTCAAGTCTGAAATAATAAAGTATTGATTTCACTTCTTTACATTGTGGTGAATTGTATATAACTCATTGATGTTCCGATTCACATTTGCACAGCATCTTTTATAAGATGTTGATGGACAAATTAAATACTTTTGAAATTGTAATTACAGCCGTAAAATAGGAAATGCATCTGTCAATTTGTACAGTCAGATCCAACAACATTAAAATGACAATGACATGATCATCTGTTTTTAATGTTGACTGGGGTGGGTGGGTGGAACACCTTGGACCAGAACCCACTGGATAACCTGCCTGCCCTTTGAAATAGAGTCAAGAGATCTTGAAATAGTCTCAGTCCAATTACACTCACTCAGCACCGCACAGAGCCTAAAGTTCGCTTAGATTTTCGTGCCCTGGTCTTGGTTGTGGAATTGTGAACTCATCTTTCTGAAGTGGGACAGAAAGTGGGACATGTCACAGTGAACAGATTAGCGACATTACCCAACATCAGAACCAGTAAAGCTTCTTAAGAGTCCCACACAGCACTGAGCAGGCGATTCTGCTGCAAAGTTCTTGCACAATGATGTGGATTGTTGGTAATGCTACCTTCCGTATGAAGAGACAATAGCCCAGAGGCACTGGAACTGGATTCACAACTCTGAGCTTGTCTAATTGCGCAATTTATGAAATTAATTTAAATGCTTTGGCAATTTGTGGGTTAATTGGCAGCAGAAAAATTACCTTTGATAGTTACCATATTAGTGTTAAAAACTGTTTCACAAATATCCTTCAAGGAAGTAGATCTACCAAGCTGAGGGCGAACAAGAGACTGCAGTCCCTCACTTTGCATTTCAGAGGCTGTGAGGTATCCAACAAGTGCTCAGCTGTCAGTATCAGGAATGTGCAATAACCGTAGTTGTACACACCTTGAATCAAAATGCCATTTGAAACTACCTCCATTGTCTGAGTAGTTTATGCTTGTGAGAACATTCCCAACTTGTCCGAATCCGCCCCTTTCACAATCCAGACAGAATTAACTGAGCAACTTTGTGAATCCCAGTCTCATTACCTGCTCCAGGGGATTCCATGTGCCTCGCTCCTCCTAGAGCCCAGGGTGAGGTAACAGAGCTGTTTACGTCAGGGTGTGAATCAGTACTGTAAATGCTGCAGACACCGACGGAAGGTGGAATCTGTGGCTCAGGGCGTTGGGACTGCTTGGAAATGGAGAAATTGCACTTCAGCGTGTGAGGATCCTCCAACTGTTTCCTTCCAACCTGTTGACAGGATATTGCACCCCTCAAGCTACAAGGATCTGTGAGTAATGTTGCATTGATTTATTAACCAAATTATCCTGCCGTTTCACCTCTTGTTTTTCACACATCAGCATTTACTTCTGCCCTTTTAAAACAACGAATCCTGGGATGTGGATATAAGTAGACGGAGGTCCAGTATTTATTGCAGATTATTTCCGAGATCACAGCAGCCATTTGGTGACCTCAGGCTTCAGGTACACTAGGCTGTGTTGATGAGGTGACTATCAATTACATACTGTGCACAAAGCCCTGCTCAGATTTGTTGAACTCTTCTGTTGATCCTGGCGTTCAGCAGCATTTCGGCAACAGTCTACAGGGGGATTAGAAGGTTATGTGAGTGGACAAAAACCTGGCAGATGGATTATAATGTGGGGTCATACACTTTGACAGGAAGAATAAAAGAGCTGAATATTATTTATATAAATGTCCTGGGACGTCTTGCTAAAATTAAACAAGCCATGATTTAGACCACACCTAGAACACAGCAAAGAGTTTTGGACACCTTCGAGGAAAAAAAAACAGAATTGGAGGCAGTCCTTAGAAGGTTCACAAAGTTGATCCCAGGCATGGAAAGATTTTCTAATGATGAAAAGTTGAGTCGGCTGGACCTGGACTCAATGGAGTTTTGAAGAATGAAAGGTGACCCTACTGAAAAATATAAGATTCTTAGGGGGCTTGACAGGATAGATGTGGACAGGTCTGCCAGCACTTGTGGAGAGAAATCAAGCTAATTGTTCTGAAGAAGGGTCACTGGACCCAAAATGTTAAAACTGCTTTCTCTCCACAGATGCTGCCAGACCTATTGAGCTTGTCCAGCAATTTCTAATTTTGTTTTAGATGTGAACAGGTTGGTTCCCCTTATGAGAGAGGCTTCACAGTAAGGTTACAATAACAAGGAGGAAGTGAGGACTTCAAATGCTGGGGATCAGAATCAAAAACTGTAGTGCTGGAAAAGCATAGCAGGTCAGGCAGCATCTGAGGGGCAGGAGAATCGACGTTTCGGTCAAAAGCCCTTCATCAGGAAAGGGAGAGCCTAGGACCAGAGGGCATTATCTCAGAATAAGTTGCCTAATTGAGACACCGGTGAGGACTTTCTTCTCTCAAGGGATAATGAATCTGTGAAATTCTTTACTGCAGAGGGCTGCCAAGGCTGAGTCATCAAGTATATTTAAGGCAGATTTTTAATCAGTAAGGGAATCAAGGGTTTTGCAAGGAAAACAGGAAAATGGATTTGAAGATTATCTGATCAGTCATGATTTCATTGAATGGCAGAATAAACTTGACGGGCCAAATGGCCTGCTTCTGCTCCTTTGTCTTGCAGTTTAATCTTATTACAACATC
The DNA here is from genome assembly GCF_037043375.1 of Chiloscyllium plagiosum. NCBI lineage: Eukaryota > Metazoa > Chordata > Chondrichthyes > Orectolobiformes > Hemiscylliidae > Chiloscyllium > Chiloscyllium plagiosum. The sequence continues at coordinate 118,756,979 of NW_028270148.1, forward strand.
AGAAAAAAAGATTTCTCCCTTTTACCCTACAAATAATCTTACAGGCACTCAGTGTAGAGTGACCCTATCTTCACGTTAAAGCTCTCACCTGGCTGGCACAGCTATAATTGGTTTCAATTTGGGACATTGCTGTACAGTACATCGATGCTATTCTCTTCAGCTAATGTCTTTCCTGAGGCTCTTAAAACACCGCTAACTCATCTCACTTTTCCTTAACATGGGTTCTGTAACCTTGTGACTTCATGACCTTGTGTGATGCCCTCCTTGTAAGAGACCTCCACAGCCTTCTGCTTCTGGAGCTTTCTTCTCGCTGATGTGTCAGCATCTCAGGACTTCTCCCTGACCCTGAGTGCCTGAGATTGCTAAGAGCAGCACCATCACTCCGCCTCCCCGCCAAAATGACTTTTTGACCTGTTTATAGAATTGAATAAGTAAAGTCCACTTTTCCTCCACTAGCAGACATAAGTTCTCAAACAATAAAAATATTTTATGACGCTTCGTAACAGATATTGCTTCCAGCTTAACAGATTAACTTCCCCAATATTGACTGGGAATACTATAGTTCAAGTAGTTTAGATGGGTCAGTTTTTGTTCAATGTGTGCAGGAGGGTTTTCTGACACAGTAGGTAGACAGGTCAACAAGAGGTGATGCCATATTGGACTTGTTCCTGGGGAATGAACTGGGCCAGTTGTTAGATCTGGAAGTACGTGAGCACTTTGGTGATAGTGACCACAATTCGGTTACATTTACAACAGCAATGGGCAGGGATAGGTATATACTCTACCCTCTATTCCTGATGAAGGGCTTTTGCTCGAAACGTCGATTTTCCTGCTCCTCGATGCTGCCTGAACTGCTGTGCTTTTCCAGCACCACTCTAATCGAGAATCTGGTTTCCAGCATCTGCAGTCCTTGCTTTTACCTTTTTACATAGGTGTATACTGCAGGGAAAGAGGTATAACTGGGGGAAAAGCAATTATGATGCAATTAGGCAAGGTTTTGGATGCATAGGATGGGGAAGGAAACTGCAGGGAATGGACACACTTGAAATATGGAGCTTATTCAAGGAACAGCTACTGCGGGTCCTTGATAAATATATATGTATCAGGCAGAGAGGTAGTTATCGAGAGAGGGAGCCATGGTTTACTAAAGAAGTTGAAGCTCTTGTCAAGAGGAAGAAGAAGGTTTATATGAGGGTGAGGTGTGAAGGCTCAGTTAGGGGCTTGAGAGTTATAAGTTAGCCAGGAAAGATCTAAAACGAGGACTAAGAAGAGCCAGGAGGGGACGTGAGAAGTTGTTGGCAGATTGGATCAAGGAAAACCCTAAGGCCTTCTGCAGGTATTTCAAGAATAAAAGAATGACTACAGTAAGATTAGGGCCAATCAAAGATAGTAGTGGGAAGTTGTGCGTGGAATCTGAGGACACGGGGGAGCACTTAATGAATAATTTCCGTCGGTATTTACATTGGAAAAGGGCAATGTTAATTAGTGAGAATATGAAGATACTAGATTAGGTGGGATTGCGGTTGACAAAGAGGAGGTTTTAGAAATTTTAGAAGATCTGAAAATAGATAAAACCCCTGGGCTTGATGGGATTTATCCTTGGATTCTCTGGGAACCTAGGGAGGAGATTGCAAAGCCTTTGGTTTTGATCTTTACGTCATTATTGTTGACAGGAATAGTGTCAGAAGACTGGCAGATAGCAAATGTTGTTCCCCTATTCAAGAAGGGGAGTAGAGACAACCCTGGTAATTATAGACCAGTGAGCCTTACTTCAGTTGTGGGTAAAGTGTTGGAAAAGGTTATAAGAAGTAGGACTTATAATCATCTAGAAAGGAATAATTTGATTAGCATAGTCAACACGGTTTTGTGAAGGGTACGTTATGCCTAACTAACCTTATTGAGTTCTTCCAGAGGTGACAAAAGAAGTGGATGAAGGTAAAGTGGCTGATGTGGAATGCCACAAGGATGTTTTGGGATTACTGCTGTTTGTCATTTTTACAAATGATTTGGATGTGGGCATAGAAGGATGGGTTAGTAAATTTGCAGATGACACTAATGTTGGTGGAGTTGTGGATAATGCTGAAGGTTTATTGGTAGGGAGATTGAGTTTCAGAGCCAGAAGGTTATGTTTCAGCTGTACAAAACACTGGTGCGGCTGGAGTATTACGTGCAGTTCTGGTCACCACACTATAGGAAGGATGTGGAAGCTTTAGAAAGGGTTCAGAAGGGATTTACGAGGATGTTGCCTGGTATGGAAGGAAGGTCTTATGAGGAAAGGCTGAGGGAATTGAGGCTGTTTTTGTTGGAGAGAAGAAGGTTGAGAGGTGACTTAATTGAGACGCATAAGATAATCAGAGGGTTAGATGGTGAAGGCTAATATGAGGGGATATAGCTTTAAAATTGAGGGGTGATAATAGGGGTAGCTTTTTTACTCAGAGAGTAGTAGGGACGTGGAATGGCCTGCCTGCAACAGTCGTAGACCCGCCAACATTAAGGGCATTTAAATGGACATTGGACATACATTGCCTACAATACTCCAAGTGCAGCCTCACCAATGACTTATACACCTGTAATATAACATTCCAACTCCTGTACTCAATGCCTTGACTAATGAAGGCTAAATGCCTTCTTCACCACCCAGTCTACCTGTGATGCCGCTTTCAATGAACTATGTAGGTCCCTTTGTTCCACAATACTCCTCAGGACCTTAGCATTTACTGTACAGGTCCTACCTTGGTTTGACTTTCTAAAGTGCAACACCTCACACTTATCTGTACTAAATTGCATTTGCCAATCCTCAGCTCATTTCCCCATCTGATCAAGATCCCTCTGTAATTTTTGATAACCTTCCTCGCTATCAACGATACCTCCTCATTTTGTACCATCTGGAAACTTACTAATCATGCCTTGTACATTCACATCCAGATCATTTATGTAAATAACAAATAACAAAGGTCGCAGCACCAGCACCTGTGGCACACCACTAGTCACAGGCCTCCAGTCTGAGAAACAACCTTCAACCATCACCCTCTGCTTCCAGCCATTAAGCCAATTTTGAATCCAATTAGCTAGCTCTCCCTAGATCTCATGCAACCTAATTTTCGTGACTAGTCTGCCATGTGGGACCTTGTCAAAGGCCTTACTAAAGTACACATAGACAACATCCATCTCCCTACCCTCATCTATCCTCTTGGTTAGCTCTTCAAAAAACTCGAAAAGATTTGTCAGACATGACTTCCTGTGCACAAATCCATGCTGACTATCCCTAATCAGACCTGTCAAAGGCAGGCTCTTTACACAAAAAGTGGTTGGTGGGTGGAATGCACTGCCAGCAGTGTTAGTAGAGTCAGATACTTTAACGATATTTAAGTGACTCTTGGATTGGCACAAGGAAGATTGTACAATGAAGAGTACATAGGTTAGTCTGATCTTAGAGTAGGATAAAAGGCCGGCACAACATCAAAGGCTGAAGGGCCTGTACTCTTCTATGTTCTATGTTCAAATGTTGGTTGATCCTGTCCCTCAGTATCCTCTCCAGCAACTTGCCTACCATTGACATTAGGCTCACTGGCCTGTGGTTTCCTGGCTTGTCTTTGCTACCTTTCTTAAACAAAGGAACTACATTAGCCACCCTCCAGTCTTCTGGAACTTCATCAGTAGCTAAAGATGAAGCAGAAATCTCTGCAAGGGCCTCTGCAATTTCTTCCCTAGCCTTCCACAATGTCCAAAGATGGACTTGATCAGGCCCAGGGGATTTATCCACCTTAATGTGCTTTAAGGCTGCAAACATCTCCTCTCCTGGTAATGTGTATGCAGTCCAAAACATCCTCAATTGCTTTAAGGCTGCAAACATCTCCTCTCCTGGTAATGTGTATGCAGTCCAAAACATCCTCACTTGGTTCCCTTACTTCCGCAATATCCCTCGTCAGCCAAGGATCCCTAAACCTACCAGCTTTTCCCTTCACCCGAACAGGGTCATACTGGTCTTGGATTCTTGATATCACACTTTTAAAAGCCACCCATTTATCAGCCGTTCCTTTTCCTTCACACAGACTCACTCAATCGACCTCTGCTAGATCCTGCCTAATGGCCCCAAAATTGGCCCTGCTCCAATTTAGCACCTCAATCTGTGGACCTCTCCTACCTTTTTCCACAACTATGTTAAAACTAAGAGAGTTATGGTTACTGGACCCAAAGTGCTCTCCGACTAACACTTCAGTCACTTGCCCAACCTTATTTCCTAAAAGGAGGTCCAATGTTGCACCTTCCCGAATAGGACCCTCTACATATTGATTTAGGAAACTTTCTTGGACCCATTTGACAAATTCCACCCCACCCAAACCTTTTTCACTCTGAGTGGCCCAGTCAATACAAAGGAAGTTAATATCTCCAACTAATACTACTCTATTATTCCTATAGGTATCTGCAATCACTCTGCATATCTGCTCCTCTAATACCCACTGACTATTTGGGGGTCTATAGTACAGTCCCAACAAAGTGACCATCTCCTTTGTGTTTCTAAGTTCTAACCATATGTCCTTATTTGATGACCCCTTAAGAATATCCTCTTTAAGCACTGTTGTTACATCCTCCCTTATTAAAAAGGCAACTCCCCTCCTCACTTACTTGTCCTTCTGACCCGCCTGTAGCTTCTGTATCGTGGAACACTGAGCTGCCAGTCCTGCCCTTCTCTCAGCCATGTTTCTGTTATGGCTATAATATCCCAGTCCCCAGAGACAATCCATGCTCTGAGCCCATCTGCTTTACCAGTCAGGCCTCGTGCGTTGAAATTAATGCACTTTAAACCAGAAGTCTTTTCCCTCCCTTGACTGTGCCCCTGAATATCTTGAATAGTAAACTTGCTCTCGATGGCTGATATATTTTCCCCTGACTGGTCAATGGTCCCTCTCTTATTCAGAGTCCCAACCCTCTGCCAAACTAGTTTAAACCATCCCCGGTAACACTAGCAAATCTACCCACAAGGGTTGGTCTTCCTCTGGTTCAAATGCAACCCGTCCCTCTTGTACAGGTCACCTCTATCACCAGAAGAGATCCCAATGATCCAAGAACTGGAAACCCTGTCCCCTACACCAGCTCCTCAGCCACACATTTACCTGGCCTACCTTTCTATTTCTATCCTCACCGGCGCATGACACTGGGAGTAATCCCAGAGATCACTACCTTTGAGGTCCTTCTTTTTAACTTCTTACCTAACTCCCTATACTCATTTCACAGGACCACATCCCTTTGTTCACCTATGTCAATTGTAGCCATGTGCACAATGACCTCTGACCACCAACGATCACCCTCCCTCTTCAGAAATGTTCTGCAACCACTGAGAGACACCCTTGACCCTGGCACCTGGGAGGCAACACCATCCTGGTGTCTCTGCTGTGGCCACAGAATTTCCTGTCGGTCCCCTCATGACTGAGTCTCCTACCAATTTCACTCTGTCTGACTGTACCCTTTCCCTCTGAGCCTCAGAGCTGATCACAGTGGCACTGACCTGACTGCTGATGCTCACTCCTGAAATGTGACCCCACCCCCCGACTGCTCACCCCTGAAAGGTCACCCCCTCAACTGCAAGCCCCTGAAAGATCACCACTCCAACACTGACTGCTCCTGCTAGCGCCTGAGAGGTCACCCCACACCACCACCAACTGCTCCTCCTAGCCCCTGAAAGGTCATCCCTCCCACAATGTATCCAAAGCGGGACACCTGTTATGAGGGGAATGGCCACAGAGGAACCCTGTACTAGCTGCCTTCCCACATTACCTCTTCTGGTGGTTACTCAGCAACCTGCATTGTGCATCTTAGAAGTGATCACTTGACTCTAGCTCTTATCAATAATATTCTCTGCAGCCCGGATTATCCTGAGTGAATCCAGTTCCAGTTCCAGTTCCAGTTCCCTGTGGTCTGTCAAGAGCTGCAGACAGGTGTACTTCTCACAGGTGTAGTCACCGGAAGTCACCCTGATCTCCCACACCCCTAACTACCATCCCTAGATAGTCTAGACAGAAAGAAAGTAGAGTGCGAGAGCCCTTGCCCGCACCCTCGCTCAGCCTCCTGAAGCAAAACCTCTCGACCAAAGGCCTCAGCATGTCCACTCTAACACTGGTCCAGTCTCTTATTGGCTGCTCCCTTGTCCACCTTGATCTTACCAGTCATCATCTTCACAGAGCCTTTTTTTAATTTCAAAAATATACTTTATTCATAACATATTTTGATGATCTGTACAATTGGTGGTTCCATATGTACATATACATTTCATTTCTGTACATACAGAGATCGGAATTAATCATTCGTATATACAGGTCTGTACATTTACCATCCATGTATTTAGCTGAGACGTCAGCGGAGCCCACTTACTGCATGGGCCCCCTGTTCTTCTTTGGCAGGCAGACGTTACACGGTGGTCTTTCCCCACCCCCTTGGCGGCAGCTGCCCCAAGCTTCAGCACGTCCCTCAACACGTAGTCCTGGATCTTGGAATGTGCCAGTCCGCAACACTCAGTCGGGGTCAGCTCCTTCAGTCGGAAGATCAACAGGTTTCGGACAGACCAAAGAGCATCTTTCACCGAGTTGATGATCCTCTAGTCACAGTTGATGATCGTCTTGGTGTCCGTCCCGGGGAACAGACCGTAGAGCACGGAGTCCCGCATCACGGACCTGTTTGGGACGAACCTCGACAAACACCACTGCATTCCTCTCCAGACTTCCTTTGCACAGGCACATTCCAGAAGGAGGTGTGTGACAGTCTTGTCCTCTCCACAGCCACTTCGAGGGCAGCTTGCGGTGCGGCTGAGAGTCCGGGCGTGCAGAAAGGATCTCACAGGCAGAGCCCTTCTCACCACCAGCCAGGCCATGTCTTGGTGCTTGTTGGAAAATTCTAGCAATGAAGCATTTTGCCAAATGACTTTGACAGTCTGCTCAGGGAACCACTCGATAGGATCTGCCCTCTCCTTTTCCCAAAGGGTCTCAAGGACACTACGTGCTGACCACCTCCTGATGGACTTGTGGTCAAAGATGTTTTTCTTCATAAATTTCTCCACGAAGGACAGGTGATACGGAATGATCCAACTACTTGGAGCGTTCCGCAGCAGCGAGGCCAGGCCTATCCTTCGCAGCATTAGGGACAGGTAGAACCTCAGTACGTAGTCACACTTGGTGTTTGTGTACCGGGGATCCACACACAACTTGATACAGCCACACAGAAAGGTGGCCATCTGGGTGAGGGTGGCATTGGGTATGTTTTTTCCCCGTTGCCCAGATCTTTATACATCGAGTCCCTTCGGACCCGGTCCATCTTTAATCTCCATATAAAATGGAAGATGGCCCGGGTGACTGCGACAGCACAGGTTCTGGGAATAGGCCAGACCTGTGCCACATATAACAGCAATGACAGTGCCTCACACTGATGACCAGGGTTTTACCCGCAATGGAGAGCGACCGTAGTTTCCATCTGCCTAGTTTCTGCCTCACGTTCCTGATACGCTCCTCCCAAGACTTGGCACACGCCCCAGCCCCTCCGAACCAAATACTCAGCACCTTCAGGTGGTCAGTCCTGACGGTGAAGGGGATCGAGGATTGGTCGGCCCAGTTCCCGAAGAGCATGGCCTCGCTCTTGCCTCGGTTTACCTTGGCCCCCGAGGCCCGTTCGAACTGGTCACATACGCACATGAGTCTGTGCACGGACAGTGGATCCAAGTAGAAAACGGCGACGTCATCCATGTACAGGGAGGCCTTAACTTATAAGCCCCCGCTGCCAGGAATAGTCACCCCTCTCAGGCTCGCATCTTTCCTGATGGACTCGGCAAATGGCTCTATGCAGCACACAAACAAGGCAGGAGAGAGAGGGCAGCCCTGCCTGACTCCAGATCTAACTGGGAAGCTATCTGATTCCCACCCATTGATTTAGACTGCACTGACAATGTTGGTGTAGAGCAGTCTGATCCAATTACAGATTCCCTCCCCAAAGCCCATTTTGGAGAGAACATCTCTCATATACCTGTGTGATATCCTGTCAAAGGTTTTCTCCTGGTCCAGGCTGATGAGGCAGGTGTCCAACCCCCTGTCCTGCACGTAAGTGATCGTAGCCCTGAGGAGTGCGAGACTCTCAGTGATCTTCCTGCCCAGTACAGCACAGGTTTGGTCAGGGTGGAACACCGATCCCAGAGCAGACCTGACCTGGTTGGCGATGACCTTTGACAAGATTTTGTAATCCGCATTCAGTAGTGAGGTTGGGTCTCCAATTTCTGATTTCCTCCCTCTCCCTCTTCCGCTTGTAGATGAGAGTGATGATGCCTTTCCTCATGGATTCACTCATGGTACCTGCCAGAAGCATACTGACATACATCTCCAGCAGGTCCTGGCCAATCAAGTCCCACAGGGCATCATAGAGCTCAACCCGGTAAGCCGTTGCTTCCAGGAGTTTTATTCTTTTTGAAGGACTCGAGGGCCTTGGTCAGCTTGTCCAGAGATAGCGGCTGGTCCAGCCTCTCCTGTGTTCTGTCGTCTAAGACCTCCGTGATAGAGGACAGGGATGACTGGGAGGCTGTGCTGTCGGTTGGCTTTGTGTCATACAGACTGGCATAGAAGGATTTGCTGATCCTCATGATGTCAGCCTGAGATGACGTTATCGAGCCATCTTCTTCCTTCAGGCTGCTGAGCACGGAGCTCTCTTTGTGCACCTTCTGGAAGAAGAAACGTGAGCACATCTCGACCAGCTCCACGGAGTGGACCCTGGACCGGAAGATTATCTTGGAGGCCCCCACAGCAAAGAGCGAGGCTTGCTGGCCCTTCACCTCCTTGAGGTCCTCCGTGACATCGACCCCCATCGTCTGCAGCAGGAGCAGGTTCTGCATACTTTCCTGGAGTTGGGACAGTTTTTCCCGCCTCTCTCTCTCCTCCTGAACACCTTTGAGGATGAAGAACCTCTTAATGTTCCCTTTTACTGTTTCCCACCAGTCTGCTGGGGACTCAAAGAAGGGCTTCATGGTTCTCCAACCTGCGTAACCTCTCTTGAGATCACCAATGTTTCCCGGAGTCAACAGCTTGGTGTTCAGCTTCCATGTTCCCTTACCAGCCCGCTGTTCGCCCTGTCAGTGACAGTCAGCCAGCAGGAGGCAATGGTCAGAGAAGAACACTGGCTTGACGTCGGTGAATCTTGGTCACAGGAGGCCACAGGGTTGAAAACATCAATGTAGCGTTTCAGGTTTAACCACACCTTAACACGAGGTTCTCTCTGTCCTGCTGTACAGACATGATGACAATGGCAATGTCTCCCAGAATTCCACTGCGATGACTCTCAGCCGCCCTCTGATTTGTGGAGCTAGTCTTTCTCAGGTCCAAATATGTTGAGCTCATACTTGCCCAGTTTGACTTTCATCTGCTCCAAGTGTTCAACTCACCTGCTCCAAAAGATTGCCATTTTATTTCTGCTTTAGACCAGCTGGAGACTAACTGCTTCTTTAAATTGGGGTCTCCCCAAAGCCGAGGAGTTATTTCATTTCCTCACCACTGAATGGTCTCCCTGCTTCCCATGAAATTACCTGTTTGTAGAGTCTGCCTGTCATTGAGAATATTGTTGTAACTGTCACTCTCACATATCATCACCACTCCCTCCCACCTTGTCCCAGTTTGCTTCAGGGTATTCACTGTGGATTGTCTCTGTCTGATTGGGGCACTTTGGGAAACATGTATCATTGTAGCCTTCTCATTGAGACATTATATTGATGCTCTGTTTTTCAAAGAATAGCTCTGTATGTCTAGACCTCAAACAGCTGAATATGGGAAATATTGGGATGTTTTGTAAATTTTATTATTATCCTTCCCTCAGTGTCCAATGTTGTCATCCGCCCTGAGTGGTGCTCATTTGCTTACTGGCAGTGGATGTGTGGTGCAGGGCAACAGCTGTAGAAGTGGAACTCAGCACAGCCAATCTTCTGCTGATAGAAATTAAAACAGGCAATTCACATTCTACGCCAGTGATTGCCAATAAACTGTTACAGAGACCAGTCTTGATTTGAATTTCCATAGGAATTCTCCCACGCTAACTCCAGGCAGAGATTTATATATCTCCCAGGAAATAGTTCAAGTGCCTTCCTGTAACTGGCCGTGGACAGAGAGCAATAGCAGGCCATTCAGCTACCAAGATTGCTCTCCTCTAGTGTTTGTAACTTGTAAATGACCAGCAATGAAGCATTAGTCAGAAGCAGATTGTTCTCACTATAATAGCCTTCACTTTTTCTTCAAAGTTTTCTGTTCTTACTTTCTTGCAGGCCTGCTTATAAAGCACCATGACTTGTTGTGTCTAATTCTCCAGTCCCTTCTGCCATTATCCTGATCTGTCACCAATTCAACAAGGATTGGACAAAGTTTAATTAATTTACGAGGAGAAAGTGAGGTCTGCAGATGCTGGAGATCAAAGTTGAAACTTTATTGCTGGAACAGCACAGCAGGTCAGGCAGCATCCAGGGAACAGGAGATTCGACGTTTCGGGCACAGGCCCTTCTTCCTGAAGAAGGGCCTGTGCCCGAAACGTCGAATCTCCTGTTCCCTGGATGCTGCCTGACCTGCTGTGCTGTTCCAGCAATAAAGTTTCAACTTTAATTAATTTACCACCTGTAAGGAGAGCAAAGAGCTGACGTTTTGAGTCTAACTGACCCTTTGTCAAAGCTTTGACAAAGGGTCAGTTAGACTCGAAATGTCAGCTCTTTGCTCTCCTTACAGATGCTGCCAGACCTGCTGAGATTTTCCAGCATTTTCTCTTTTGGGTTTCAGATTCCAGCATCCAGCATTTTAATTAATTTACAGCAGGCAGGCTATTTATCCAGAGTTTACCATAAGGAAATTACTCTTTGAGCTTCACCATTCCCATAGCTGAGATGACTATCAAGAATTGGACTTTTGCTAAGTACTGTTGCAATGTAAAATACATCTTCACTCATCAATTTCTTTTAAGGCCTGTTTTTATCACTTTAGGCCTGAATTTTGCGTAACCTTGTAGCCAAGTAATTAAAGCTACAATTGGAGAGTTTGGAACATTCAACGTAATTGTATTGTGTGACAAGCAACCAAAACTCAGTGCCCAATTCTCTGCATTAACATTTCGCAGGCTCTGGTTTGACTAAAGAGTTTTGGTGACCCTGAAAATGGTAAACTGTGCTCCCTAACTCTCTCCCTTCTTCTCAACACTGTTTTATTGTTATTAGCAGAGGCTTAGTACAGGTAAACAATCCTTTTCCTGAAGTTCTGAAATCCGAAAAGCTCTGAAATCCCAAGTTTTTCTCGTGAAGTATGAAGCATCAGTCATGTCTGCATAACAAGGCTTATTTGGCGTGCGAAGTCGACACCCACTTGACCCACGTGGCGGTTTGGCCCAACACTGGCAGGTGTCAACTATGTATTTTTTTTCACTATGTAACTTCACTGTGAAAATGCCAAAAAGAGCTGCAGATACACCTATGTGTAACAATAATAAAAAAAGGAAGTATCTGACAATATCAATAACACAGAAAGTGGAGTTATTACAGAAGCTTGATTGTGGTGTGTCTGTGCAGCATCTTACTGAAGAATATGGTGTTGGAACTACCACTGTATATGATTGAAAAAATCAGAAAGACAAGTTACTGAAGTTTTATGGTAACAGTGATGACAATAAACTAATGAAAAATAGGAAAACACTGCATAGGGCAAAAACTGAAGATCTTAACTGTGTTCGACACAGTGCATTCGACATCGAAGAAGTGAACGTATGCCACTAACTGGTTTATTGGTCATGAAACAAGCTACAAGATATCTTAAAGAACTGAACATTGAAAGTGAGTGCCAATATGCAGAAGGTTGGCTGCAAAAATTTAAGAAGTATATTGGTGTAAAGTATCTGAAAATCTGTGGTAAAAAGTCTTCTGCTGAATAACGGCTGGTGAGAGAGCACCAACAGGTTTAAAGGATAGTAAGGACAGGTTAACTATCTTGGGTGTGCCAATGCTACAGACACACACAAGATGAAGTTGGCAGTGATTGGGAAAAGCAAACATCCGAGATGTCTGAAGGTGTACATAATTTACCTGTACATTATTATGCAAACAAGAAAGCATGGGTAACCAGAGAAATGTTTCTCGACTGGTTTAGTAATCACTTCTTACCAGTGGCACAAGCTCATTGCAGGCAAGCTGGACTGGAAGAAAACTGTAAAATTTTATTGCTCCTGGACATCTGCTCCACGCATCCCCCTGCCAAACTTCTTGTTGAAGGTGTTAGCCCCCTGTGTGCTGTTGCCTGAGCCATAATGTTTAGACTGATTCTAATCTAAAAAATGAGTTAACAGAGTCTTACATGGATTTGTGCAGTTTTTGAGAAAAGTACAATGTAACTCTGCAAGTACAAATTCACCCCACAAACGTATATGTGTGTGTGTGTGTCTGGGGTGAGGGGTTGTGAGTGTCTGTGAGAGAGAGTGTATATGTGTGTGTGTGAGTGTAAAGGGGTCTAAGTCTGTGAGAGGGTCCATGTTTGAGTGTGGGAGTGTGTGTCTGTGTATAGGAGAGTGTGTGTGTGTGTGTTTGTGTGTAGGAGTGCGTGTGTGTGTTTAGGAGTAGGGGTATGAGTGCCTGTGTGTGTGTATAGTGCAATGGTGGTCACTTGTAGTGTGACATGAGCCCAAGGTTCCGGTTGAGGCCCTCCCTATGGGTACTGAACTTAGCCTCTGCTCGGCTACTTTTCGTTGTTGCCTGTCCCAAAGTCCAACTTGGAGGATGGTCACACGAAGGTCTGAGGTCGAACGTCCTAGACCGCTAAAGCATACAAGGCAGGTACTCATGCGACTCAGCCAACGTTGTCTGTCTCATACGCAGCAGGCAAGGATGTCCTGAGGCATGGTTCATTGGTGAAACCGAGCAGCTGGTACAGCACCGGATGGATGGGCACTGCACAACAATCAATAGACTGGAGTGTTCCCTCCCAGTCAGAGAACACTTCAGTGGTCCAGGACATTCGACCTCGGACCTTCGGGTGACCATCCTCCAAGGCAGGCTTCAGGAGGAACAGCAGCAAAAAGTAGCCAAGCAGAGCCTGATAGCTAAGTTTCATACCCATAGGGAGGGCCTCAATCAGGACCTTGACTTCATGTCACACTACAGGTGACCACCATTGCACTACATACACGCACAAAGGCACTTCTATACACACGCGCACACACACAGGCACTCCTATTTACACACATACATACAGACACTCCTGTACACAGACACACACACACGCTCCTACAGACACACGCACTCTCACACTCACACATGGACCCTCTCACAGACTTAGACCCCTCTACACTCACACACACACAGGCACTCCTATATAGACACACACACACACACACACACACTCTCCTCTAGACATACACACTCCCACACTCACACATGGACCCTCTCACAGACTTAGACCCCATTACACACACACAAACACACATATACACTCTCTCTCACAGACACTCACAACCTCTCACCCCAGACACACTCCCACATTCTCACATGCACCCTCTCACAGACTTAGACCCCTTTACACTCACACACATATATACTCCTCTCACAGGCACTCACAACCCCCAACCCCAGACACACAACACACACACAAACCTACATGCACACATACACATATACATTTGTGGGGTGAATTTGTACTTGCAGAGTTACATTGTACTTTTCTCAGAAATTGCACAAATCCATGTAAGACTCTGTTAACTCATTTTTTTAGATTAGAATTAGTCTAAAAATTATGGCACAGACAACAGCACACAGCGGCTAACACCTTCAACATATATCTGGGCTGACACCATATGTTACAGTTAACCTGAGAATGTAACTTTTTAAAAAGGTTTTGTGAGTTATACATGAAAGGAGTGAAACTAACATGGTCATTCTAACAGATGAGAGACTTAAACAATCAAGGTATTTTTCAAAGTATAATTTCAGTTACATCACACTGTAAACTTTTGCTATACATTCTGTGTTTTACAATTGTGTCCACCACAACCACCTGATGAAGGAGCAGCGCTCTGAAAGCTAGTGCTTCCAATTAAACCTGCTGGATGGAGGAGATCCAAGATGACGGCGACCCAGCAAGTCTGAGTCTATAGTGCTCCTCCCAAGACTTGGGCAAAGTGGGTCACCCGCCTCTACCACACTTACCAAATCATTTAAAATAGTTTTTACTTAATGTAATTAGTTGCTCAGTACTGAATTTAAACAATCTAATCTCCTGTCAAAATGACGAAAGGGAAGGGAGCCCGCAGTTCTCAGCAGGCAGGAACCCCTCACCCATCCTCTCCAGCTGCAGCTGGGGCGTCCGCAGCCGCCCCGGGGGACTTACCTACGGTGGCGAGCCTCGTGGAAATCATCTTCAAACTCGACGTGAAGATCGACGCCTTCATCGAAGAGTCCCGGAGCAGATGGAATTCGCTCTTGGCCGCGCTACAAAAGCACGACCGAGACATTGAGGAAATTGAGTGCCGAGTCAGGGGGGCGAAGCTAAAGGCTGCAACCTCTGAGACTATAGCAGAATCGGCTGTGGATCAGGTCCGGACTCTCAAACAGCAAGTCCGGACCTTAGAGAATCACATCGATGACCTCGAGAATTGAGGTCATCGAAAAAATATTCGTTTGCTGGGCCTTCCCGAACGGGAAGAGGAAGGCCAACTTACAGCGTTTCTCGAGCAGTGGCTTCCACAGCTGTTAAATCTAGAGGCTGGATCAGGCCAGGTAAGGGTGGAATGGACCTACCGGGTTGCAGTGCGCGGGCCCGGCTCGAACCAGCTCCCCCGCCCGGTTCTGTTCTGGCTGCAGAGCTATAAGGAGAGGCAGATGCTCTTGGAAGCTTCCAGAAATCTTGGGAAAGATCCCCAAGCCATGATTTATAAAGGATCCAAGATTATGTTATTCCAGGACTTTTCCCCAGCTTTGGTCCGAAAGAGGAAGGCGTTTGACGAAGCGAAGAAACATTAAGGGACTTAAACTTTCAGTACTCCTTGCACTACCCAGCTGTGCTACGCTTCAGCCATGAAGGGTCTGTGTATAACTTCGGATCGCCGGAGAAGGCCAAGGAATTTTTGCACTCTGTTAGATAAATTGTAAGAGTTAATTGATGTTGTTTTGCCCTACCCCGATTTACCCCTTTTTTTTTCCTTTTATTACCTTACTGTTTAATATTATCTCCGGGGGGCGGGGAGAGGGGTTTATTTATCTGTTCTTCGCTTAGCGATTTTCTCCCCCTTTTTTTACTATATATATAGGCCGGGGGTCTAGTTAATGTAGGTGGGGGGGAAGGGGGTGGGGGTGGGGGGAGGTGGTTACCTTATCCTATTTTATCTCTGTCTTTAGGAGCGGGGTTGTTTTCCCTTGTCATTTTGTATTACTATATTTAATTATTATTTGTTGAGACTGTAATTTTATAGTTATATATATTCATACATGGTATTAACATTAGCAAATATATCCAGGTGTTGGTGTGGGTGGGGGGTAGGGTACTCACTGTTAACTCTCGCTCTGTAGTATATTTGAATTTTCTTTATCCTATTGTGGGGTGCCTAGGTCAAGGGTGGGGCACTGGTTGGGAGAGGATATGAAGGGCTTTTGGAAAGAAATGATGCCCCCTGGGAACAAGGGGGAAAATCTCCATTTAAATACGTTTTATATTTTTTTATTTAGAAATGTTTTTTTATTATATTGATCTGAGTGTATTGAAGAGCATTTATTTTTGTGAATTTTATATGCTCCATACTCGGGATGTTTTGGATAGGGTTTCTCCTCCCGAGGGGTCTCGGACTTGCCCGGTGACTATGGTTAATCAGTCGATTAAATGATGCACCTGGAATGTCAAGGGATGTAATTCATCAGTCAACAGGAAGAAAATGTAGAGAAGAGGTGTTGGAAATCCTGGAAAAGGTGAAAATAGATAAGTCCCCTGGGCCTGATGGCATTTATCCTAGGATTCTCTGGGAAGCAAGGGAGGAGATTGCAGAGCCATTGGCCTTGATTTTTATGTCCTCTTTGTCTACAGGAGTAGTCCCAGAAGACTGGAGGATAGCAAATGTGGTTCCCTTGTTCAAAAAGGGGAGTAGGGATAGCCCTAGTAACTATAGGCCGGTGAGTCTCACTTCTGTTGTGGGCAAAGTCTTAGAGAGAATTGTAAGGGATAGGATTTATGCACATCTAGATAGGAATAATGTGATCAAGGATAGTCAGCATGGTTTTGTGAAGGGCAAGTCGTGCCTCACAAACCTTATTGAATTCTTTGAAAAGGTGACGAAGGAGGTTGATGAGGGGAAAGCGGTAGATGTGGTATATATGGATTTTAGTAAGGCGTTTGATAAGGTTCCCCATGGTAGGCTACTGCAGAAAATACGGAGATATGGCATTGAGGGTGAGTTGGAGGTTTGGATTAGGAATTGTTTGGATGGAAGAAGACAGAGGGTAGTAGTTGATGGCAAAGTTTCTTCATGGAGTGCCGTCACTAGCGGTGTTCCGCAAGGATCTGTTTTGGGACCATTGCTGTTTGTCATTTTTATAAATGACCTGGAAGAGGGGTTAGAAGGTTGGGTGAGCAAGTTTGCGGATGACACGAAAGTCGGAGGAGTTGTTGACAGTGAGGAAGCATGTGGCAGGTTACAGCAGGATATAGAGAAGCTGCAGAGCTGGGCAGAAAGGTGGCAGATGGAATTCAATGTAGCTAAGTGCGAGGTGATTCACTTTGGGAAGAATAACAAAAAGATGGGGTACTGGGCTAATGGTCGGATACTTGGTAGTGTGGATGAGCAGAGGGATCTTGGTGTCCATGTACACAGATCTCTGAAAGTTGCCACCCAGGTAAATAGTGCGGTGAGGAAGGCATATGGCGTACTGGCTTTTATTGGTAGAGGAATTGAGTTCCGGAGTCCTGAGGTCATGATGCAGTTGTATAAGACTCTGGTACGGCCGCATCTGGAATATTGTGTGCAGTTTTGGTCGCCATACTATAGGAAGGATGTGGAGGCATTGGAACGGGTGCAGAGGAGGTTTACCAGGATGTTGCCTGGTATGGAAGGAAAATCGTATGAGGAAAGACTGAGGCACTTGGGGCTGTTTTCACTAGAGAAAAGAAGGTTTAGGGGTGACTTGATTGAGGTGTACAAGATGATTAGGGGGTTAGATAGGGTCGACAGTATGAACCTTTTCCCGCGTATTGAGTCGGGTATTACAAGGGGGCATAGCTTTAAATTAAGGGGGGGTAGATATAGGACTGATGTTAGGGGTAGGTTCTTCACTCAGCGAGTCGTTAGTTCATGGAATGCCCTGCCAGTAACAGTGGTGGACTCTCCCTCTTTATGGGCATTTAAGAGGGCATTGGATAGGTATATGGAGGATAGTGGGTTAGTGTAGTTTAGGTGGGCTTGGATCGGCGCAACATCGAGGGCCCAAGGGCCTGTACTGCGCTGTATTCTTCTATGTTCTATGTTCTATAAAATATTATCAAACGTTAAGAAAGAAAGGGTTGATATAGCTCTCCTACAGGAGACACACTTATTGGATAAAGAACACTTGAAATTACGACAGGGAAGGGATTATTTTGCATTCTCTCTTTCTGTGCAAGGAAAAATATTTTGGTAAACGGGGTGGCTGAGGGCCCTCATGGACTTTCGAATTGGCACAGAATAATTATGGAATATATTCCCCCTGACTTCATTACAAATATAGTGCACCAATAAACCAAATTATTCCATAAAATATGGCAGCCCTTCTTGAATTACACAAATACAGATATTTCGGTCATCCTAACAAGGGCTTTTATTTAATTGAGATGGCGAACCTGGCTGGTCCGGGGCCCCTTGGGAGAAGAATCCCGCACGAATACAGGTTTTGTTGTGATCTGATGTTAACACATTCCCAGCATATATACCACTACTCAATTTCTGTGTTATCCGTCATTTTTTTCTCTCTCTTGAATAATGTAAGAGATTTAATCGTACACTCTGGTTAGTTGTAGGTTAGATGAGTAGTTAGTTGAGTTTTGGTTTTTTTTCTCTTGGTATTTCTTTTTCTCTGTTTGATAGATTTTGGTTATTATTTATTTAAGATTTAATTGTATATCAATGTTTAGTTTTCTTTTGTAAACGTGTAAAAACATGTTAAATTTTCAATAAAAATATCTATTAAAAATAAACCTGTTGGACTATAACCTGGTATTGTGTGATTTTTAATTTTGCATACCCCAATCCAACACTGGCATCTCCAAATCATGACTATTTTTTAAACTGTATGCTTGCTGCAGTTAACAGAGGGATAGGAATTCAAGACTTTCTGAAAGAGTTAAGTGTTAAGGATGCCATTTATGCCGTTGCTAATGCTTGGAAGGATGTTGATAAATCAACATTAACAAATGCTTGGCACAGACTCTGGCCTACAACGAGGTTCGATGTAAATGAACCTAAAGATGAAGACTTTTAAGGGTTTTGTGTCACTGAAGAGAAAAAGATCATAGCAAACCTCATCACTTATGCACCAAGTTTATCGGACAAAAGTGTAAATAAATTACAGGAAGCTTACATTGAAGAGGCCAATGGGCTGAGAAGTAGCAGATGGAGTTTAATTTAGATAAATGCGAGGTGCTGCATTTTGGGAAAGCAAATCTTAGCAGGACCTATACACTTAATGGTAAGGTTGTAGGGAGTGTGGTTGAGCAAAGAGACCTTGGAGTGCAGGTTCATTGTTCCTTGAAAGTACAGCAGGTAAATAGGATAGTGAAAAAGGTGTTTGGTATGCTTTCCTTTACTGGTCAGAATATTGAGTACAGGAGTTGGGAGGTCATGTGGCGGCTGTACAGGATATTGGTTACGCCACTGTTAGAATATTGCATGCAATTCTGGTCTCCTTCCTATCGGAAAGATGTTGTGAAACTTGAAAGGGTTCAGAAAAGATTTACAAGGATGTTGCCAGAGTTGGAGGATTTGAGTTATAGGGAGAGGTTGAATAGGCTAAGGCTGTTTTCCCTGGAGCATCGGAGGCTGAGGGGTGACCATATAGAGGTTTATAAAATCATGAGGGGCATGGATAGGATAAATAGACAAAGTCTTTCCCCTTGGGTCAGGGAATCCAGAACTAGAGGGTTTAGGGTGAGAGGGGAAAGATATAAAAGAGACCTAAGGGGCAACATTATGCAGCAGGTGGTACGTGTATGGAATGAGCTGCCAGAGGAAGTGGTGGAGGCTAGTACAATTGCAACATTTAAAAGGCATCTGGATGGGTATATGAATAGGAAGGGATTGGAGGGATATGGGCCAGGTGTTGTCAGGTAGAATTAGATTGGGTTGGGATATCTGGTCGGCATGGACAAGTTGGACCGAAGGGTCTGTTTCCGTGCTGTACGTCTCTATGACTTTATAAATGCTGAACATTGACAATGAGGCACCCCATCGTGCATTCCTTCTGTGGTGGGAAAATTGCTGAAATGGTTTTAAATACGGATCAGCGTGAGGATAGTAATGATGACTTTCTGAACACAGTTGAAAAAATCCCCATAGACGATCTGGTGAAAATCTGTGATCAGTTAATTGCTGGCCTTGAACAACGTTCATTTATCAGTGAGCACGAGATTATGGCAAAGTTAAAAATCACACAACACCAGGTTATAGTCCAACAGATTTATTTGGAAGTACTAGCTTTAGGAGCGTCGCTCCTTCATCAGATGATTGTCACAACTCCCTGATGAAGGAGCAGCGCTCCAAAAGCCAGTGCTTCCAAATAAACCAATGGATTACAACCCGGTGTTGTGTGATTTTTAACTTTGTCTTTCAACAATCTTTAAAAATACCTTTACCTCGGCCAACCCCATTTCTTAAGTAATTAAGTCGAACATATAAGTGATAGAAAGAACAAACAGCGATGAAAACAACAAGTTATATTTTTATATGGCAGCACATCCCAAAAATTCACAAGAATGTTATTTTTGTAAAAAGGAAGTTGATACCAAGCCACATAAGGAGATATTAGGGCAAGAGACTAAAAGATAACTTGGTCAAAGAGGTAGGTTTTAAGAAGAGTCTTAGAGGCAGAAACAGAAATGGAGAGCTGCAGGGAAGGAAGTCTCGAGTTTAGTACCTTGAGATTTGAAGGAACGGCCACTAATGGTGGAAGGTTGAAAGTTTGTAGATCTGGAGTGAATGACAACGTAGGGAAAGGCATTAGTTTCCATACTGGAGACTTCCTTAGCATTGTGTTTGTGAGATATTTGGGACCCCCCTACTCACAACATTCTGCATGAATTAGTCATTCAAATGACACAATGTGAGAGACATTTTGTAGAGTTGTTAAATCATACAATGATTATGCATTGATATCTGACACACTGTAGAGGGGAAATTCTGAGTGAATGAGGTTTTTCTGTGGTTAGGAGTTCGTTGTAGCAGGAACTACAGTCTCTTTCCCTTGCTATTTGACAATACACATTCAGTGATCAACCGTAATCGCCCACAGGAAAGGAAACTATTTCTTTATCTCAGTGTCACTTCCCAGAATGGTACTTTAGTCACATGGTACAATAATAACCTCCCATATGAGGCTGTGCAGTCTGACTCTGGACAGCATTGTGACTGGGTGTTAATTTCCAGACTGCAGTATTTCAAGGGGATTATGCAAGACCACTGGCCTGCTCTATCTTCAATTTCAACCAAATAGAAAAGGACGACAATTCGCCAGACATAAGGGTTTCTGAATTGACCTCTTGGCTGCATTGCACATCAAGTGAGTGAGATATGCTTGGAAGAATCTGAACCGTGAATTGCTTTTAACAAATTGTAAGAAGGATGCAGATGCAAGGGGCTTGAAGCTCACACTGTCCAACACAACCAGGTCTGTTCCAAGAACTCAGCTTGCTTTCTCATTCCACGACCCGGACTCTTTCTGAGGGCTGTCTGGGTGAGTGACCAACATTTCCTGTTCTCAAAACAGCAATAGCTCACGCTGAGAAAATACATACTTTAATGTGTTTCATTTTAGAAATAGATTCTAATCTTAGCTGCTGGCTGGTTGTTCGGTGTGATGCAAAGACTTTTAAATGGTCAACTTAACAAATTGAGGCATATTTTACAATAGCCTGGTCGATCAAATGCAGAGTAATGTCATCAGATGGGAAGAGACCTCATCTGGAGAACTTGCCATCCTAAGCATAACTTCAGTTGTCCAAATAAATCACTTGAAGGTACACAGACAGTGAAGTGTGTGAAAAAACGCTTTCACAATTTTATCTTATTTTATGACTTTTTCAATGTTAATTGAGTGGGACGAGACTGTCCATTCTTCTGAAGGATAGGAGGTGGAATTTATTGCACAGCCCTAATTGCCCTGGGAAGATGATATGATCCTCTTTTTGAGCTGCTGGTAGTCAGTGTGGATTGATGGTGTTGGTTAGAGAAATCCAAGAGGTTGATAATGTTAAGAGTGCTGGTGTATGTTTGTCACAAGATACTGACTCTTTAGTTCACCACCCCCAGATTAACTTTTAAAGGAGCTCTGTCCTTTTAGTGAAGTGTTTTGATAATTATGCCTTGTTATTTCCAAGCTCTGCTGTGTGAAGCCAAAGAGTACCCAAACTGCAGTTTTTGGTGTGAAAACGTGAGGGGGAGAGGGAGGCCCAGCCAATACTCCAGATACCCTGCTCCTGATGTGAACTGTCTCAGGAAAGGAAGCCAATCAGCAGAACTGTACATATCCTGTAAGTGAGGATGGTGTTGGTTGTTCAGACTGTTTTCCCTGTTCCCATAAGGCAATGTAATAGAAAAGTTTACTTGTATAGCACAATTTCTGGATATCCCAGAGCCAACAAAGTATTTTTTTGAAATGTAGTTGTAATGTAGAAGACAGGGTGGCAATGTATCTTCAGCAGCTCCGAGAAACATCAGATGACATCACGATCAAATCATCTATTTTTGCAGTTGATTGAGGGAGGGGAATATCCTGGAATACAGCCACCTACAGCCATGGCTCAATATCTCATCTAATAATGACAATTCCAACAGTACAGCAGTCGTTCAATATTATGTGAAAGTAAGCAACAGTTTGGATTATGGGCTCTGACAAACCCACAACCTCAGTATCAAAGATTGTCAATAAATTGACCAAAGTTTGGACCGTGGTAAACTTGGTTCCTGTCTCTGAATTTAAAGATGGTGCAGAACACAAAGAGACTTCTTTAATCATGAAAAGAGATGAAATAGAAATATTCAAACAAGGAAGCAATCTCTTTCTAAACGTATTCCTCTTACTAACCAAAAGTAATAAATGGCTCATCTTTCCATTGTTGTGCAATTCCCACTCTGGGATCTTGTACATTAGCTTATTTGGATAATGACGCCTTGATGCAGCTAGTGTGGATTTAATTGTGTGGGAGTGGGTCTAAGTAGATGTTATATCAGACCAAGAGAGTTGAATCAATGAATAATTCTGAAACCCATGCTTAAAGATTGAATTAAGTTGTTTAGAATGTCCCATTTCTTCTTTCAGTCCTAGCATTATAGGACTTCACCAATACTGACAAAATATTGTTCAAGTCGAACTTAAATTTCCTGCCAATTTCATTACAATAACATAAAACTGTCAAAAATAGTTAAATCTGCTCTCTCTAAGGTATGAAAATTAAAATGTTATGTATTTAAGAAACTACCATTGGGGAAGCTTTTCCCATTTCTCCTGATTGACCTAATACATTAGTTCTATTTCTCTCTCCACATAGTGCCTGACCTGCAGAGTATTTCCATGTCTTGTGTCATAAAAGTCCTTCCCAAAACGGAACTTTACAAGTTAGAACCCCTGACAAGACAGTAAAATAGTATTGTTTGCTACAGCTGAGAATCTAGTGGTAGATTAAGGTAAACCTCTGAGCAATTGCTCAGAAAATTCAAGGCTAATACTTTGTAATAGACCATAATTTATAGGAGCATTATTAGACCATTTGACTGCTCCACCATTCGATCATGGCCAAAATGTTTCTCAGCCCCATTCTCACGCCTTCTCCCTAGAATCCTTAATCCTAATTTAGAACCTAGCTACCTCTGCCCTAAATACACTCTGTCGTAAATAGAAGGCACAGATTGTTTGTTAGTGGATAAACTGACAGATAATCATAAAAACTATGGAGATTTGGGCATTTTTCAGTGTTCAATGCACTGTATAAATTCACATTGTACTTATATGGTTTACTTGTAATCTTTTTCAGGCCACCTGCTTGATATGCAATCAGATTGGGCACATCTTAGAGCTCGAAAACACAAGATATCAAAACTACAGGATACTGCTATTCAGGTGAGGTCATTTA
Source organism: Chiloscyllium plagiosum (assembly GCF_037043375.1). Lineage (NCBI taxonomy): Eukaryota > Metazoa > Chordata > Chondrichthyes > Orectolobiformes > Hemiscylliidae > Chiloscyllium > Chiloscyllium plagiosum. The sequence goes on from NW_028270148.1 coordinate 118,780,312, forward strand.
CACCTTTTCTGCTGCAAAATTTTGTTTCATGGAAAACTCACTGTGCACGTTAGAGGCCATTTGGCCCATCAAGCCTGTACCAGCCCTCCGAAGAATATCCCACCCAGAGCCATCCTATCCCTGTGACCCCACATTTCCCATAGCTAATTTACCTAATCTACACATCTTTGGACTGTGGGAGGAAACTGGAGCACCTGAAAAAAACCCACACAGACAAGGGATAACCTGAAACTACACACAGACAGTTACCCGAAGCTAGAACCAAACTTGGGTCCCTGGTGCTGAGAGGCAGCAGTGCTAACCACTGAGCCACCATGTCATCCACAAAATCTCTGCTATCAAACCCACAAAGACCAATATCCATTGGATCTTGAGTCCAAATTCTAACCACTTGGCCATCTTGATCGGAGGTAAAGAAAATCCTTGTAGGAGTGTGGCACTGTTGGAGGATCAGTGCTGAGGGAGCACCTCACTGTCCGAGGGTCAGTGCTGAGGGAGCACCACACTGCCGGTGGGTCAGTGCTGAGGGAATGCTGCACTGTCAGAGTGTCAGAACTGAGAGAGTGCCACACTGTTGGAAGGTCAGTATTGAGAGCGTATCACACTGTTGGAAGGTCAGTGCTGAGAGAGTGCCACACTGGCAGAGGGTCAATGCTGAGGGAGTGCCGCACTGTTGTAGGTTAGTGCTGAGGGAATGCCACACCGTCAAAGGATCAGTGCTGAAGGAGAGCCGCACTGTCAGAGTGTCAGTGCTGAGGGAGTGCCACACTGTCGAGAGGTCAGTGCTGAGGCAATGTGGCACTGTTGGAGGCTCAATGCTAAGGGAGTGCAGCACTGTTGGAGGCACAGTGTTGAGGGAACGCCACAATGTCAGAGGGTCAGTGCTGAGGGAGTGCCGCACTTTCGTAGGTCAGTGTTGAGGGAATGCCACACTGTCAGAAAATCAGTGCTGAGGGAATGCCACACTGTCGGAGGGTCAGTGCTGAGGGAGTGCGGCACTGTTGGAGGCTCAATGCAGAGGGAGTGCCACACTGTCGGAGGGACAGTGCTGAGGGAGTGCAGCACTGTTGGAGGCTCAATGCTGAGGGAATGCCACACTGGCAGAGGATCAGTGCTGAGGAAGTGCCGCACTGTCGGAGGGTCAGTGCTGAGGAAGTGCTGCACTGTCGGAGATCAGTGCTGAGGGAATGCCACACTGTCAGAGGATCAGTGCTGAGGGAGTGCCACACTGTCAGAGGGTCAGTATTAAGGGAACACCGCACTGTTGGAGGCTCAGTGCTGAGGGAGTGTTACACTGTTGGAAGGTCAGTGCTGAGGGAGTGCCGCACTATTGGTGGGTCAGTGCTGAGGGATTGCCGCACTGTCAGAGAGTCAATGCTGAGAGTGTCCCATACTGTTGGTGGGTAAGTACTGAGGGTCCCTGTGGAAGTGCAGCACAGGAATATTCTGTCAGGTTTCCTTTGTGATAAGATCTGAAACTGAAGGTGTTCAACCCTCTCGGGTGGATGGGAAAGATTCTGTAGGTGAATTTGAAGAACACTACAGCAGCCCTCCCATAATTCTAGCCAACATTCAAACATTACCTAACAACATAAAAAGATTTATCTCACTACTTCTTGTGGAATCTTCCAGCACAGTGGTTAGCACTGCTGCCTCACAGCGCCAGAGACCAGGGTTCAATTCCCACCTTAGGCGACGGTCTGTGTGGAGTTTGCACGTTCTCCCTGTGTCTGCGTGGGTGTGCTCTGGTTTCCTCCCACAGTCCAAAAATGTTCAGGTTAGGTGAATTGGCCACGCTAAATTGCCTGTAGTGTTAGGTGAAGGGGTAAATGTAGGGTTTGGGTGGGTTGTGGGTTGGTGTGGACTTGTTGGGCCTGTTTCCACACTGTAAGTAATCTAATCTAAAGGAATATTCTGTTCCGTTTCCAAATGATAAATGAGTGGATCTCAAAAGCAGTTTGTTTTCTGTAAAACACCGTCAGTTGTCCTCAGGATCTCCAAAAAGCTATAGGGATGCACGTTTTGTTTTATATATTTACTGAATAATGTAAATTCGCTGAGTCGCTCCTGTCATTTTGGTTTTTCTGATCATGATTATTTTGGTTTCTTTCAGGAACAATGAAGGACAGACTTGAAGAATTGATCGAATGTTCAAAATTGTCCCAACAGCAAGCAGAGACCGAAGATGAGGTGGATTCCACTCGTGAAGGCTTGGTATTTGAATGTGACTTCATTCTGCAGGTGCTTCACAAAGAAGTGCAACAAATCCAAGAGGAAAATGGGCGCCTGAAAGTGGACATTAAACGTCTAGGAAAGCAGAACACTCGCTTCCTGACCTCGATGAGACGTCTTAGCAGCATAAAGCGGGATTCAAACTCGATTGCAAAAGATATAAAAAGTCGGGGTGAGAAGATCCACCGGAGGCTGCAGGACCTAAACAATTACATCAAGGAGATAACGAATACACATGGGCCTAATGCTGCCATTGTTCGGATCGCCCAGGCACAGCACTTTGTTGTCTTGCACACTTTCCACAACGCCATGTCGGAGTATAACAAGGAGGAGATGAGGCAACGGGAAAACTGCAAGACCCGGATCCAGCGGCAGCTCGAGATCATGGGAAAAGACATTTCCAACAACGAGATGGAGGAGATGATAGAACAGGGGAAGTGGGATGTGTTCTCCGGAAACCTGCTGAGCGAAGTGCGAGGGGCACGCACTGCTCTGTCAGAAATTGAGCAGCGGCACCGGGAGCTGCTGGAGTTGGAGTGTCGTGTCCGTGAGATCCATGACTTGTTCCTGCAGATGGCAGTTTTGGTGGAGGAACAATCAGAGACCCTCAACAACATCGAGATAAATGTGCAGAAGGTTCAAGATTACATGGGTGAGGCCAAAGTGCAGCTGAAGAAAGCTGTGGAACACAAGAGAAACAACATTTGTCGAAAGATCTTCTGCTGTTGTTGCCTCTGACAGAACATGTGCCTGCCGTCATTGTGTCAATCCAGTGAAATACTCTCATCTCCAAACAGATACTTTCACATTGGATTTTGAATCAAAAGCTAGATTTTGTCCCTTTCCACCAGAGACCACATCAATTAGAAAGGAAGTTGTATTGCAGAGTTTCCTTTGCCTCCTACAGCTATACATGTAGGGCATCCACTCTCCCAAATCATCATACCCACTCTCCAAAATTGAAAACTCCTTCCCACATGCATTTTGCCGAATGTTCATTAGTTTTGAATCATCATCTGAAGTTTCTCAAAAGCCAGGCTTTATCACAGACCTGGAGTTGTTTGTCTCTGTCCTGAACTGAAACGAGGGAATGCATCACATTGAAAATCTTCCACCAATCAAGATGACTGAAGTTTTCTTCTATTCCCAGGATGTGGGTCAATGGCCCTCTCTGGTTCATCTAAAAAGATGGTGCTAAGACTTCCATAAGGTCTGTTGCCCCCTTGCTGTTAATCGGTGATGCTTTGAACTTCTTAAAGACCAGCCTTTTTCATCACAGCTGAGTTTGGGTAAATTCTATTGTGTGTTTAGAACAAGAGCTCCTTTTGTGCTTTATTTGCTTTGGGCCATAGCTCCAGGTCTCAGGTTTTTTTCTCTTCCCGCTGAATCTTTGCTTCCTCATTTTGGTCAGAGGACAGTTAGTGCCAGAGGTGAGTGAGAGGGCAGAGAATGAAGAACAGGAGGAAGGATTATGAAGACCTGTACCGTGTGGCATTTGAGCTGATCATCTACTCCTCATAATCACTTCCAGTGCAGCAGGACACAGACAGGGGCTGAAATGAAAGTACTCATAACCAATAAGAGGACAGAAGTTCAGTGATCACAAATTCAAATCCCAGCAATGCCAAATTATGAAAGTGCCTTTAATAAATTTAAAACAAAGAAATGAAAATTCTGGAAACTTAAAAAAACAGAAATTGCTGGAAAACACTTAGCAGATCTGGCAGCTTCTATGGAGAGAAAGCAGAGTTAACATTTCAGGTCCAGTGACCCTTCTTCAGAACTCTGATTCCAGAGTGATTCAGGCTGACTGCTAATGGTGAGAGTGCTAGATGTGGCTGAATGAGCCCTAATTAATGTAACAACACAGGCCACAAAATGTAACCATCCTCCTGGGCTTCATGTGTTGATCGCTGATTCTGGCTAATCAACCAAAGGCAAATACAAAGAATGTTGAGAGAAAGCAGTTTGAGACTCATGTAATCTATTTCCCTATGACCGATAGAGTGGTTGATGGGAATTTACTAATAGCAGTCAGTCCTGCCTCATAGACAGGACTGGGATAGATGGTGACTTGTTTCCATTCTGGAAAGATGGGTTCTGAAATGCTTATCAATGTCCAATCTATCATCTCTGACATGTCTGGGGCTGATGGTCCTCGAAGGGTCAGGTAGATGATTGGTTAGGAGGATTGTACGCTCTGTCTGACACCTCAGCTTCGCTTCTGCATGCTCCCAATGATGTGTCTTAAAATGTTCAGTGTCTTCTTGAACAAACCTTCCTCTGTTTAGATTGTTCACAGCCAGAGCCTTTGAAGAGTTGTTTGGGAATGCCTGACCTGAGTTGTTTGGGAATGCCTGACCTGAGTTGTTTGGGAATGCCTGACCTTTTCAGGGAGGCTGTCAGGGCAGCCCAGAAATTCTGTTTTTATTCTGTTGTCCTCCTGGGGGTCCCCAGCCGAATGTGAGTGAGTTCTGAGTCAAACAGTTATTTTAGGGAAAACTGAATAAATTCCGAAAGAACTCTGGATGCTGTAAATCAGCAACAAAAACAGAAATTGCTGGTAAAGCTCAGAAGGTTAGGCAGCATTTATGGAGAGAAATCAGAGTTAAATTCCGGGTCAAGTGACCCTTCCTTAGAACTCTGGGGAAGAATTCAGATTTCTGACAAAGAGTCATTCGACCCGAAACATTAACTCTGATTTCTCTCCTCAGATGCTGCCTGACCAGCCATGCTTTTTCACCAATTTCTGTTTTAGTTACTTCAGGGAGCTTAGTGTCAGGCACATGAACAACATGCCCTGCCCAATGAAGCTGGGTTTTAATTATTAGCCCCTTGCTGCTGGGCCGATTGGTTTGGGAGAGGACAATGTACTTGCCACTGGATTTGAAGAATCCTGTGAAGGCATTGCTGTGGAGTTCCCCAATATTTTATTCTGCTTGCTTAGAATGTCAAAGTTCCCCACAGCCAAAAGCAATTTGCCATGTCATTTTAGCTCCATGCAGGGTCCATTATAAAATTCATCAAATGATGGAAGGGAGGTGTTTCTGCTTCTGGTTAGAATCTTACTCCAGGTCTGACACTACCAATCTCACAGCAGTATAACTTTGGTCTCAGTTACTAGAGGCCTGGTTTCAAATTCTAGTTTAATGTTCAAGACTGTTCCAATCAGGATCAAAACAAACATTTCATATCAAATTGACCCCTAGTCAAGAGCAGTTTTGTAAAAAAAAATTGTAACTAATAGATGTCTGAGATTGATGTAGGAAGAGGAGAAGCAAGATTTTAAAACACAAACGTAAATTTGTGTGTAGTTTGCACGTTCTCCCTGCATCTGCGTGGGTTTCCTCCCACAGTTCAAAGATGTGCAGGTTAATTGAATTGGCCAGGGTGGCTTACTCTTTGGAGGATTGGTGTGGACTTATTGGGCCGAACAGCCTGTATCCGTACTGTAGGGAATCTATTCTAATCTAATCTAAATTATTCACATTCATAGTATCTGCAAAATACACCTCGCCATCCACAGCAAGCCTGATTTCTTTCTATGAGTTTGGATTTCAGATCCAGAAAATATTTTGTTTTCAATGAAGAAGTAGTGTATATACAATGTCATTAATTTTCCTTTCAGGATACGGAGAACATGAACAATTTTTTTATACTGTATTGTAAATATTTATAGATTTTGTGTTTATTTGTAAAACTTTGAATACAACCTGATTCTTAATATTTTAATTTGATTGTGTGTAATCTTCTTTAAACTCTAGCTAAAAATACAAAACTCAGTTGCTTTGAAGATAAAATACTTATTTCAAAGGAGACTAGTTTTTGTATTAATTCATGTTGTAATAGGAATTACTACCCAGTGATGTTCAAAACAGAAACCAGATGCCATTATTGTAATTTCCTAAAACAAATGATTCTCTGTTACATGGGGCAGGGATAACTGCGTCACTGAGATTTATCTCCAGTCACTAATCTTGTCATCATAATGTGATTTCGGTGGAATGGGTGCTGAAAATGACTCAGCCGGAAACTTTGGGAATTTCTCCATCAACGTTGTTCTCTTTGAGAAAAGTTTGCTTCAACCCAGACATCAGGATGTAGGGACTTCAAGTGGAACACTCATTAAAGGTGTGAAGTTTGTCTGGAGTATCTGGAGAGGGCATTTCAACAGGTGAGCTGACATTAGGCACTAGGAGAGAGTTACTAACCACAGACAGAGTCTGATCTGTGCATTATGTCTTTTCATCAATTCTTTTTGTCTTACTGATTTCCCAATGGAAAGAGGTAGACAGTCCAGAAAACACTTGTGTTGCATGACAGTATGGTAATTTCTTTTTATTAGGATATTTTTGTTATTTTAGTGAGCTACATTTTTAATAAAATATTCGTATTCAATCCAAACAGAACTTTGAGTGTGTTTCTGTCTTTCCTCTATATTTAAAATGGAAATTGGCGACAGGTGGAGATGTGGTCTGGTGTACAACATTCCATCTGAGCTATATGGCTGTAATTCGGACCTCTGTGCTTCACAAGAATTACTACTTATTAAAATAAATTGATTCTAACCACACATAGACAACTATGAATTGTCAACATTTAACGCTACTAATTAAACTTGAACCCTCCTCAAAACATCCTCCCTACATTCCCACGTATACATACAGTCAAACAAAAAACATTGGTTTTGTAGGCAGAGGGGAAAAATAACTGGAAGCCACAGTTTAATAGCACCAGTAAACTAAGTTCACTGAGATGATCGTTTTACTTTGCCAGCACTTATTGTTCTTCAATTTCTTTTCTCCAGGTTCCTATCACTTCTTTGGAGGTGATTAGTACGTTAACAAACTCTCTTCAGTCGCAGCTTTCAGCAACTAGTGGGACAAAATAACTGGCTTCCTTCAGACTGTAGGAGTTTTTATTGCACAAGAGACGCCATATCTCCACCGAGCAGTCCAAAATGTTTTCACTGCATCATTCAAACCCACGTTGTTCAACTGTTGAGACACCAATCAGAGTTGTCATCAAACTGATGACCTTTGGCATCCTCAACTGGTTACAATTCCTCAAATCAATCAACTACCTTTTGTCAGCTTTGTTCACTTTATATATTAATGATCTGGATGAAGGACTGGGGCATTCTGGCGAAGTTAACCGATGATACGAAGTTAGGGGACGGACAGATACTACTGAAGAGGTGGGGATGAAATTCAACGTGACCAAATGCAAAGTCTTGCATTTTGGAAAAAAGAATACAGGAATGGACTATTTTTTAAACGGTGAGAAAATTCATAAAGCCAAAACACAAAGAGATCCCTAGGAGTGCTAGTCTAAGATTCTCTAAGGTGAACTTGCATGTTAAATCTGTGGTTAAGAAAGCAAATGTAATGTTGTCATTTATCTCAAGAGGGTTGGAATATAAAAGCAGCGATGTGCTTCTGAGACTTTATAAAGCTCTAGTTAAGCCCCATTTAGAATACTACATCCAATTTTGGGCCCCACACCTAGGGGAGGACATACTGGCACTGGAGCATGTCCAGCAGAGACTCACACAGATGATCCCTGAAATGGTCGGCCTAACATATGATGAATGGCTGAGGATCCTGGGATTATATTCATTAGAGTTTAGAAGGTTGAGGGGAGATCTAATAGGAACTTACAAGATAATCCATGGCAATAAAGATTGAATGCTAGGAATTTGTTTCCGCTAGGCCAGGAGACTAGGACCTGTGGGAACAGCCTTAGAATTAGAGGGGGTCAATTTAGAACAGATATGAGGAGACATTTTTTCAGACAGAGAGTGATGGGCCCGTGGAATTCATTGCCACGGAGTGCAGTGGAGGCTGGGATGTTAAGCGTCTTCAAGGCAAAGATTGATAATTTCTTGATCTCGCAAGGAATTAAGGGCTATGGGGAGACGGTGGGTAAGTAGGCTGAATGATGGACTTGATGGGCCGAATGGCCTTACTTCCACTCCTATGTCTTATGGTCTTACAGTCTTATGGTCGTATGGCCAGCTGAGTCTCACTTCGCAAACTCATCCTGGTGCCAGACCATCTCTCCCTGCACTTTTCCTCATTACTTGCAAAGCAACAGTATAAATATAACTTGGAATGAGTTTCAGTAACTTGCAATTTGAAAGTACAACAATACCTTCCTTGATCTTCTGTTGTAAAACAGTCTTTCTCCCAATTTAGTCCATAATCAAGTTATAATTAAATGATAGTGTTTAAAAGGAGACATTGAGTAATGTGGAGGAACAGAAGGACTTTTGACACTATGTTCACAGATCTCTAATGGTAGCAAGAAAAGTCAATAAGGTGGTTAAAAAGATATATGGGATCCTTTCCTTATTTAGCTGAGGCATAGAATATAAAATCCAATTCATGGAACACCAACTAGCCACAAAACGACACGACCAGCTATCCTTAGTAGCCACACACGCAGATGACAAGCAACATGAATTTGACTGGGACAACACTACTATTATAGGACAAGCCAGGGAATTCCTAGAGGCATGGCACTCATCCACAGATTCAATCAATAAGCACATTGACCTGGACCCAATATACCGACTACTGCAGCGGACAGCTGGAACTGACAACCAGAAGTGGCAGGTTCAAACCACTATAAATGGCGGAGGAAAGATCACAGAAGCGCTTCACAGGAGGCTCCCAGGTACTGAGGATGTCACCTAGACAGGGGACGAAACGTCTGCAACACAAATTCCCAGCTTGGCGAACAGTTCTTCATACTGATACAAGTTGAGATCTTATCTTCTGTCATGACTCATTAATATTCATCAAACTCTCTTGACTTGATGAATTCAGGTTCTGATTTTTTTCCTCACTTTCAACAGTTCAGTGCTACATTTTGCAGTCCTCACTTTCGCCTAATCTCTACATTTTGAATTGTCTTGTTCAGATGTGGAGGAGTTGGTGTTGGACTGGGGTGAACAAATTTAGAAATCACACAACACCAGGTTATAGTCTAACAGGTTTATTTGGAACACTAGGGTGCTCTCCAAAAGCTAGTGCTTCCAAATAAATCTGTTGGACTGTAACCTGGTGTTGTGTGCTTTTTAACTTTAACTTCCTGATGAAGGGCTTTTGCCCAAAATGTCAATTTTCCTGCTCCTCGGATGCTGCTTAACCTGCTGCGCTTTTCCAGCACCACTCAAATCTTGACTCCAATCTCTAGAATCTGCAGTCCCCACTTTTGCCTGATTTTTAATTTTGTCTAGTTCAGCTGATTGGTGATGTTTCTTCAGCTAGTTAGCTCCCTTGACTATGCACCCCCCTTCACTTCTCCCCGTCCACTCCTTAAAAATGTTCCTTGCAATTCACCCAGCTTTTCATCACCCTTCATCATATTTGAAGCAGATTTTCTCCATGTGTATGACCAGATAAATTGCAACAAATTGTCCTTTGACCCCAGCAAAATTCACAGGATAGTAAGAGAGAAAGAAAGACCTTAACTGATTATCTCCAGTCTCCCTGTACTGCTGAGGTTAAGACAACTCCTCTCAGCTTGACTAGAACAACGTTTCACCTCTGCAACAAACTGTTGAGGGGAAGAGAAACTGCCCATGACATTTTGTCTCAGAAGTTTCGCTGATGTGGATGTGTCTCTCAATGCTACACACAATCAAGAGGCAATTAATAAACTGCTCATGTAGCTTGAACAGTTTTAAAGTTTTTCAAATATATTGGGGAAGTGTTATCTTTAAAGTGCAGACAAGGTAAGGGGGCTACAGCAAATCAGATGGCAGGTAGTTAGTGTACATGCCTTCAGGCTATGAAAGTAACTCTGCAAAATTGTGCTGGTGTTGTGCTGATTTCACAAGTCATTTTACCAATGAGAAACAAACTGAAAAATGAGCAGGAAACATGTTGGTTTTCACTCATCCATGCAGCTGGTACAGTTTGTGTCAGATCTGTGGCTGATGATGTGACTCTGCAAGCGGAGTTTATTTTGCAGGCATACACATACTTTTGGTGATTACTGTGCAAGATACATTTCAACTAAATGTCAATACTTGCGACAGATTGTGTTCAGATGAAAGATATGTTCTTGCAAAGTGTTCACGACAGAGAAACAGGTATTCATCCCAGCTGAACTATGATGGTTTTTCTGCTCCCCATATGCCTTCTCCCTTCTCATTTCATCTAAACATATCTGTATATCCTTTTATTTTTCTCTCTGTCACGTGTATATTTAGTTTCCCTTTAAATGCATCAATACAAATCACTGCAACTGCTCCTCAGTAGGAAGTTCTACATTCTCATCACTATCGTGGTAAAGATATTTCTCTTGAATTCCTTTCAGGGTTTACTGGTGATTATGTTACTGTTCAAGTGGCAAACATTATCACAACATGTCCCTTATGGAAACCTTTCACAATTGTACAGATCTCAATCAGTCCACTGCTCACTCTTCCCTTTTCTCTATTATATACTCCAGTCCTGAAAGTGCAACCTCTTCTTCAGACTGTATCACTCCAGTATCTTATCCCACTGAGTATTCTTTTTTTGTGTGTGAATCTACATAATAGGAATAATAACATTTTCCTTAATAATTTAAATAATTTTGCAGCAATACCTACAAGGAAATGTAATATTCTGGAAATGAAAGGATATAGCAATTATTAAAGGTGATAAATGTACAAAGTTATTAACTGACACTGACTGCAAGTAAATTATCCCAATGTAACAAATCAATCTGTAACTACCACATGTGCAAATGCACAATTTCTCAATTCACTGCCCCAGAGTAGATTTACAAACTTTGCCTGCAGATTCTGATTTTCACCATTTCCTGTGAATTATCAATGTGTGTTTAGGCTAACATTGATTAAAGTGGTACCCGCTCCTTGTGGGTATCTGTGGTGCACAATGGCAGGAGTTTGTATAACACAAGGTACACTGCAATATCTTGCCAAGACTCCTTAGGGAGCAACATCCAGTAGTGCAGCATTTACCATCTTAAAGGATGAGGGCAGTAAACGTATGGAGCACCACTAGCATTGAAGTCACGTGCATTCCGAACTTGGAACTATATCATGGCTTCATCACTGTGACAAGACCAAAATCCTGGACTGTCTCACTCACAGCATAGTGTCTATAGCACATGGACTGCAGTGGTTCAAGAAAGATCGTCTTTCTAAAGGCTGATTAGGAATGGACTATAAATGCTGATCTAGCTCAAGCTATGGATAATGCTTTATTGAAAATACTTAATTTTCACCATGTTAAAGTGTAGAACCAGATTGTGCTGACTCAGTCTGTTATGTCATGTCGTTAAATGCCATTCTTTGAGCTTGTGTTCAATACAAAACTGGGCAAGAAGACAAAGAATATCTTATTATACATTAATATGAAATACTGTTTCATGTGGTAATCTTTTTGCTTTCAAATATATACTTTACTCATAAAAATATTTTTGCATATGGACATAGTCACAAGCACAGTTCTGTACAGTTTCATATCAAGAAAACCAACAAACATTGGAGTTTGACTTTAACCAAACACATCTCTTACACAGAGAAAACTATATTTACATATACTTGAGCCTCTTGGAAGGTCCAATAACTGAATGGACTCACATTTATCTTCAGCAGGAAGACTTCAGACAGTCGTCTTTCCTCACTGCACCTTAGTGGCAGCTGCCCCAAGCTCTAGTGCATTCCTCAGCCAAGAGCTTTTTTTATATAACTGTAGTTTGGTTCTGTACAGTGGCAAAATCAAGAGGTTTGACTCTATCCAAAAAACCGAAGGCATCTCTTACACATACAAGACTATGTTTTAATTTCAAAAATATACTTTATTCATTAAAAAAACTCTTTGTAAATCTACATTGACACAAAGCAATTCCGTTCTCCACACTTGCATATGAAGTAAATACACAAAATGTTGGAATTTGACTGTACACAAAATCAAAGATCTCTCTTACACATACAATACTGATATTTGTATATATTTGATACGCTAGGAGAGTCCAATAACTGAACAGACTTTCAATTACTTTCAGCAGGAAAACCTCAGACTGTGGTCTTTCCCCATTGTACCTTGATGTCAGCTGCTCCACACATTAGTGCGTCCCTCAGCATGTAGTCTTAAACTTTGGAATGTGCCACTCTGCAACACTTGGCCATCCCTAATGAAGGGCTCATGCCTGAAGCATTGACTCTCCTGCTCCCCAGATGTTGCCTGACCTGCTGTGCTTTTCCAGTGACACCCTTTTCAACTAACACTAAGTCAGGGTCAACTGCTTGTTTTGGAAGACCAACAAGGTTAGGGCAGGCCAAAGAGCATAAGACAATATTTGAGATATACCAGGTTCTCACTTTAATTAGTAAGCACTAATCTGTCTTCTTCATGTGTTCCATGTGAAGGCTTACTAATTGATGGTGGGTGTCTGGAATTCACTGCTCATTTTGGTTTCAAGACTGAAACCCTCAATTCATTTAGAAGAAACTGGAATTTGAAACTGAAATTTTGTAACCTGCAAGGCTACGAGCACTAGCTGATTGTTGTGATTAGAATGAGTAGTTAGTTTATTCAGTCAGTACAGACACAATAAGCTGAGGCATCCATCTATACCATAATTTTTCCATGGTGAGTTTTCCAGCCTAGATTTTGCCATCTACGGGTGTTCTTCTAGAGTGTTCTAATGATGTCCACTCAGTGGCTTTTATATTTAATTATGTGCCACTCCATGGAATATTTTCTAAAGCCCATGCACAACATGGTCCTCATCAAGCAGTTGACCAACTCCTTAACATCTGTGTAAACACCTAAGTCGAGGACATGAATTACGTTCTAAATAAGCTAGGGGCAAAGAGATGGAAATGAAAAGGTGGGGTAATAAGTGCAATAACATCCACTGAAGAAAGATACCAGGAAAATGGACCTGGTGGTATGTATCCTAGAATATTAAAGCAAGTAGCTACAGAGCTATGGATGCACTGGTAGTAATCTGTCCAGAATCCTTAAATTCTGGAAAAGATCGAGAGGACTGGAAAACAACCAATGCAACACCCTTATTCAAAACGGTGGAGTCTCAAAGTGTGGCATAGGAAAAGCACAGCAGGTCAGACAGCATCCGAAGAACAGTAGAGTCAATGATTTGAGCATAAAGACGAGGGCAGAGCAGTAGCTGTGATCTATATGGACTTCAGTAAGGTGTTGACAAGGCTCCCCATGGGAGACTGGTTAGTAAGGTTGGATCTCATGGAATACAGGGAAAACTAGCCATATGGATACAGAACTGGCTCAAAGGTAGAAGACAAAGGGTGGTGGTGGAAGATTTTTTTTCAGACTGGAGGCTTGTGATCAGTGGAGTGCCACAAGGATCAGTGCTAGGTCCACTGCTTTTCATTATTTATATAAATGATTCGGATTAGAGCATAAGAGGTATAGTTAGCAAGTTTGCAGATGACAGCAAAATTGGAGGTGTAATGAACAGCGAAGCAGGTTACCTCAGATTACAATGGGATCTTGATCAGATGAGCCAATAGGCTGAGAAGTGGCAGATGGAGTTTAGATAAATATGAGGTGCTACGTTTTGGGAAAGCAAATCTTAGCAGGATTTATGCACTTAATGGTAAGGTCCTAAGGAGTGCTGCTGAACAAAGAGACCTTGGCGTGCAGGTTCATAGCTCCTTAAAAGTGGAGTCGCAGGTAAATAGGATAGTGAAGAAGGTGTTGGGAGGTCATGTTGCAGCTGTACAGGACATTGGTTAGGCACTGTTGGAATATTGTGAGCAATTCTGGTCTCCTTCCTATTGGAAAGATGTTGTGAAACTTGAAAGGGTACAGAAAAGATTTACAAGGATGTTGCCAGGGTTAAAGGATTTGAGCTATAGAGAGAGTTTGAATAGGCTAGGGCTGTTTTCCCTGGAGAATCGGAGGCTGAGCGATGACCTTATTGACGTTTATAAAATTGTGAGGGGCATGGATAGGATAAATAGACAAAGTCTTTTCCCTGGGGTGGGGGAATCCAGAACCTAGAGGGAATAGGTTTAAGGCGAGATTGGAAAGATATAAAAGGGACGTAAGGGGCAACTTTTTCACGCAGAGGGTGGTATGTGTATGGAATGAGCTGCCAGAGGATGTGGTCGAGGCTAGTACAGTTGTAGCATTTAAAAGGCTTCTGGATGGGTATATGAATAGGAAGGATAGGAGGGGTTTGGGCCAGGTGCTGGCAGGTGGGATTAGATTGGGTTGGGATATCTGGTTGGCATGGACGAGTTGGACCAAAGGGTCTGTTTCCATGCTGTACATCTCTATGACTCTATAAGACCTTCATCAAGAATGCGATTCAAAAAGGCAGTAAGACACACAAAAAATTAACTCTAGGCCACTTAGGTAGGTTTGGAGGGATTGTTTTCTGAAGAGTGTTTGAGCAGGCTGAGCCTTTTGAGTTCATTAGAATGAGAGGCAACCTTATTGAAACATTCAAGATTCTTCAGGATTTGGAGATGCTGGTGTTGGACTGGGGTGTACGAAGTTAAAAATCACACAACACCAGGCTTTGGAGTGTTGCTCCTTCATCAGGTGGTTATACTCCACAGCTATCTGATGAAGGAGCAGCGCTCCGAAAGCTAGTGCTTCCACAAACCTGTTAGACTATAATCTGATGTGTGATTTTTAAGATTCTTCAGGCACTTGACAGAGTGAATGCTGAGAGGTTGGCCCCCACTGTGGGAGGGTCTAGGGCCAGAGGATGTAATCTCAGAGTAAAAGTTCATCCTTTTAAAGTAAACGAAGGGGGCAGCGCTTTTAAAGCTTATGATTTCAAATAAACCTGTTGGACAATAACCTGGTGTGTGTCATGTGACTTTATAAAAAACAGATGAGAAGGAATTTCTTGAGGGCAGTGAGTCTGTAGAGTTCTTTACTGCGGAGTGCTTGAGAATAGGATAATAAAAATTCAAGGCTGGAGATACAGGTTTTTAATCTGTGTGGGAATCAACTTTTATGGAAAAGACGTGAGGTTTCGGATTATCAAATCAACTGGAATTTTCATTTAAAATGGGACAGACTGATAACTGATTGGTCTACTTCTGCTCCTACATTTTAACGTTTTATGGTTACGGAGGGAAACTTTTTGTGTGGTGTAACTCGAAGTAACGCGTTATTGTTAACACAGTCCAAATTGCTGTATTTCTGTTGTTTTTATTTCTAATTTTTAATTATAGGACAAGTGCCACCAAGTGGCAGGAAATGCCATTGCAGGCTAGTATAGGGAGGCGGGGCCTACATAACGGGGCGCGTCGACGTTAACCATGAGGTGGGTGTGGTCTGGCGGACGAGACCTGAATAATGGCACGCAGCCAGAGCGATCGAGCGGGCCAGTTCTCTGGGGGTCTGCTCTGTGGGCGGGCCCTGTTCGGCAAGGCGGAGTCTGGGTATGATCTCCTGGAGGGATACTAGATCAGTGGGCGGGGCGTGGATGCATAGGCGGGAATTGAGTCAGTCGGTGGGGGCCTGGATAAATGAGTGGGACTTGAGTCGGTGGGCGGAGTCGGGAACCGTGGGCGGGGCGCGGTGCAATTGCTTCTGGGCCTCGCGTCCCGGGTTACACTATCGCTATCCCGCAGGCGCGGGCCCGGAGCCGGGATTCCCGGCGATACCACAGGTTTGGGGACTCCCAATCAAGTACATAAAAACTCATCAGAAATAACGTTTGTAACTATCAACATCATGGGGCCATGTTCCAGTAGACCTACTATCTCCGACCAGGATGGCCGAGTGGTTAAGGCGTTGGACTTAAGATCCAATGGACATATGTCCGCGTGGGTTCGAACCCCACTCCTGGTATCTGTTTTGTGTTACAGCAAATTCGAACTGATCCTCAACTTTTAACTCACTGCTTACTTGAAAAAAGATGGCATTAAAAACTGTACAAAATATTGCTCCAAAAATACATATTTTGTCAAACATTTAGAATCCTTATGATTTGTGAATCATTCAAATTATATAAAATAGCATTTTAAATATCCATCTACATTTTTGATGCTAAAAAAGTTTAAAATATATCAAAACGCTCGTCTACAAACAGTGCAAATTTAATGTTCTGAATTATTTTATAAAATAAAATCTATGTTATTGTCTATTTATTAAAGTGTTTATGAAATTTCACTGTTATGTTTTACATTCCCGGAGAATTCTGCAGAATTATTAAATAATTTTTACATAATGTGTCTATTCATTCATTCATTCATAGTCTTCTCCCAAGTCAGACCCTTGGAATCGATGATGTGGAGGTACCGATGTTGGACTTGGATGGACAAAGTTAAAAATTAGAGCTGAAAATGTTTTGCTGGAAAAGTGCAGCAGGTCAGGCAGCATCCAAGGAGCAGGAGAATCGACGTTTCGGGCATAAGCCCTTCTTCAGGAATGGCTTCCCGAAGAAGGGTTTATGCCCGAAACGTCGATTCTCCTGTTCCCTAGATGCTGCCTGACCTGCTGCGCTTTTCCAGCAACACATTTTCAGCTTTGATCTCCAGCATCTGCAGTCCTCACTTTCTCCTCAAAGTTAAAAATTATACAACACCGCGTTATAGCCCAACAAGTTTATTTGGAAGATTGTACTTACAAATAAACCTGTGGGACCATAACCTGGTGTTGTGTGAGTTTTAACCTTGGAATTGAAGATGTCTTGTTCCCACGCCGGTTTGAAATGGCTAATGTTTGATCTACACATTCTGTTATGTGCAGGGCAGTTGCTGTTCGAAGGTGTCAGGTAGATAAAGTTGTTTGGAGGTTTGTGCGATATTTTTCATGCTTCACCTTTACGTGGATATGTTCCCAAAAATGCTCCCAGAGTATTCGGTACTTTCCCAAAAGAACCTTCTTCACTGAGGCCAGCGTCTCCCATTTTTCAGCGCGATATTTCACCTCATCAGGGATACTCTCCAGTCACCCTTCAAATGTTTCCGTAACTCTTTAATTTATAGTATTTATCATATTAAATAAATACTTTAATAGAGTCTATTCCCATATTATGTAAGGAAAGTTACAATGTGTTTACAATTAAAATTATTTTAAATGTTTTAAAATGCACGCTGCTTAATCATCCAGACCTGCAACATCTGTAAAAAAAAGTACTTCGTAAAATATAAACCCTAAAACATGAAGTGAGTAGGCAACGGTGTTTTTTAAAATCACTCACGGAATGAGGGCGTCTCTGGATTAATGTTAAAAATATATGTTTTGCAAATTAAGGTCAACCTGGATCGTATCTGGATTTGGATGGAATGAATTAGAAATTCAAGATGTTGGCTTCAGGAGATGGTAATTTGTCCAGAACGTTCTCAGAATTATCCTGTGGATAACAGAACATTGACTCCCAGTGTTGAGTGTTCCACATTACAACACAATCCTCACTTGTCACAAATGGCAGCAGAGGGCAGCAAGTTGAATTCTGCGTCAGTATTGGGTTTCCGGCCTTCAATAACTTCCTGTTTAGAGACAAGCGTAACCAGAAAGAATGTACAGTTGTCTGTGAAATAATAAATAAATGCAAGTAGTTGCATATTTTTCACAAGCTTTTTTTAAAAATGTTGACTAATTTGCCGAATGCTGGATTACGGTTAATGGGTGAATTGTAAATTACGTGGTATTTTTCCCAGCTCTCAACTATGCTGTCACGGTATTTGGCTACAAAAAGTTTGCTTTTTAAAAAAAATTATTTAACCTATTTTCTAATCAAGCTGTCTCAGAAATGTTATCATAGACCTCTGGAGCAGGTGTGACTTAAACTTGGGTCAGTTGGTCTTAGGGGGTAGGGACACTACCATTGCACTATAAGAAGGCAAGTACCAACTTGTTCAAGTTCATTGATATTGCCACTAACTGAGACTTTGCTGCTCAATGACGTTATACTTCTAATTGTTCTGTACATCTGACTGAGATCAGCTCTTTGAATACAAACCAGATGTAGTCTGCCTGCCTGAACCACTGACTAGAGAAACTCACTGAGCTGTAAGAAGAGCAGACAGCTCATTAACTGATAACACAGACATCACCTTGCCAATAATGGTGAGTGCTTACCCACTGTAAAAGGATTGATCAACAGTGGAAGCATTAAACCATTAGAGTCATAGAGATGTATAGCACAGAAACAGATCCTTTGGTCCAACATGGCTATGCTGACCAGATATTATAAATTAATCCAGTCCCATTTGCCAGCACTTGGCCCATATCCCTCCAAACCCTACCTATTCACATACCCATCAGATGCCTTTTAAATGATGTAATTACCAGCCTCCACCACTTCACCTGGTAGCTCATTCCATACACAGCACCCTTTGCTGAAAACGTTGTTCCTTAGGTCCCTTTTAAATCTTTCCCCTCTCTCCCTAAACTTATGCCCTCTAATTCTGGACTCCCCCATCCCAAGGAAAATACCTTGTCTATTTACCCTATCCATGCCCCTCATGATTTTATAAACATCATTAAGGTCATTCCTCAGCCTCCCAAATTCCAGGAAAAATAGCCCCAGCCTATTCAGTCTCTTCCTACAGCTAAAACCCTTCAATCCTGGCAACATCCAGATAAATATTTTCTGAACGCTTTCAAGTTTCACAATATCCTTCCGATAGGGAGACCAGAATTGTGCACGATATTCCAAAAGTGGCCTAACCAATGTCCTGTACAACCACAACATGACCTCCCAACTCCTAAATTCAATACTCTAATGAATAAGGGAAAGCATACCGAATACCTTCTTCACTATCTGATCTACCAGAGACTCTACTTTCAAGGAACTATGAACCTGGACTACAAGGTCTCTTTGTTCAGTAACACTCCCTAAGACCTTCCCATTAAGTGTATATGTCCTGCCCTGATTTGCCTTTCCAAAATGCAGCACCTCACATTTATTTAAATTAAACTCCATCTGCCACTCCTTGGCCTATTGGCCCATCTGATCAAGATCCTGTTGTACTCTGAGGTAGCATTTTTCTTCACAAATACTACCCAAACTGTTGAGTATTTCAGCATTTTCTTTTTTTATTTCAGTTTTCACCATGTGCAGTATTTTGCTTTAGACCTATGGGTTTGTCTATCCGCAGGTCCATTAGTGAGATTTCACTCTGTCTCCAGATTCTCTTGGGGTGTTCTGCTGTACCTGACACTAAATATTTAAATTATCTAATAATTTGAAGATAGTGATAAAATGTTGTGGTTCTGTTTGCCGAGCTGGGAATTTGTGTTGCAGGGGTTTCGTCCCCTGTCTAGATGACATCCTCAGTGCTTGGGAGCATCCTGTGAAGCGCTTCTGTGTTGTTTCCTCCGGCATTTATAGTGGTTTGTCTCTGCCGCTTCTAGTTGTCCGTTCCAGCAGTCCGCTGCAGTGGCCAGTATATTGTGGCAGGTCAATGTGTTTGTTGATAGAATCTGTGGATGAGTGCCCTGCCTCTAGGAATTCCCTGGCTGTTCTCTGTTTGGCTTGTCCGATAATAGTAGTGTTGTCCCAGTCGAACTCATGTTGCTTGTCATCTGTGTGTGTGGCTACTAAGGATAGCTGGTCGTGTCGTTTCGTGGCTAGTTGGTGTTCATGGATACGGATCGTTAGCTGTCTTCCTGTTTGTTCTATGTAGTGTTTTGTGCAGTCCTTGCATGGGACTTTGTACACCATGTTGGTTTTGCTCATGCTGGGTATTGGGTCCTTTGTCCTGGTGAGTTGTTGTCTGAGAGTGGCTGTGGGTTTGTGAGCTGTTATGAGTCCTAGTGGTCGTAGTAGTCTGGCTGTCAGTTCGGAAATGTTCTTGATGTATGGTAGTGTGGCTAGTCCTCTGGGTTGTGGCATGTCCTCATTCCGTTGTCTTTCCCTTAGGCATCTGTTGATGAAATTGTGGGGGTATCCGTTTTTGGCGAATACATTGTATAGGTGTTCTTCCTCTTTTTGCAGTTCAGGTGTACTGCAGTGTGTTGTGGCCCTTTTGAACAGTGTCTTGAACAGATAACCCACAAGCCAGAGACTCAGCCAGACAGAACGGATTCAGGATGATCCAGGTAATGATTACAGATGCACATAACAGACTACACAAATACAGACAAGAAATTGCGTGCCAAAAAATCATTAATTTCAAAAACCACCAATCAGAAATGGACCCGGACCATAGAACAGGCCGTCACCATAGGACAGAACAGGACCACACACTGCAAAAAAAAACGGCACTAAAAGAAAAAATGGCCAAACTAACACACAACAGAGAGGACACCACAACACACACCTGGGTTAGAAACCTCTCCCACAGACAGCTCACAGACACGGAAGGAACAATACTGGCCAAGGGACTCAACTATAACCACAGGGACGCCAAGACAGCAGACTTCCTATCAGCACTAGAATGCACACTCAGAAACAATGGACTGACAAAAGAGACACAACAAACAGTGAGACAAAGTATTGTACCCCTGATAACAAGGAAAAGACAAACACACAACCTCAACACCAAGGAGAGGGAAGCACTAAAAACTCTAAGAAATGATGAGAACATAATCATACTACCAGCAGACAAAGGCAGAATGACGGTCATCCTGGACAAAGCAGAGTACATCCAGAAAGCGCAACAATTACTTGCAGATACCAACACCTACCAAAAGAGGGAGTTTGACCCCACCCCACAGCTCACCAATAGGATAAACAACACACTGAGGAACCTGCAAAAAAACCAGACAGATAACCAGGTTTGACCTATAGAGAATGAAACCTGAAAGCAACACCACCCCCAGATTCTATGGACTACCTAAAGTGCACAAACCAGACATCCCACTCAGACCCATCGTATCACTACCAGGGACACCATCACACAAACTGGCTAAAGAACTACAACAGAAACTGAAACACCTGATCAGCAGATCCAGACACTCTATACAGTCAACACAGGAATTCTTGGACATCATCAGAAATATACACATAGACAAGGAAGAAACCATGGTCTTATTTGATGTAACGGCAGTGTTCATCTCTATCGACAAAACCCTAGCCAGAGAAACAATAGCCAACCTGCTGGACATACAGAACAGACAACAAGACGGAGAACCTATCAACAAAGGCTGCATACTCAAACTGCTGGACCTGTGCCTCACAACACACTTCACATTCAACAACCAAATATATGAACAAATCAACGGCACACAATGGGCTCACCCATCTCTGGACTCATAGCAGAAGCTGTAATGCAAAGATTAGAACAAACAGTCTTACCGCAAATTTAACCCAAACTCTGGGTCAGATATGTGGATGACACCTTTGTAATCATTAAAAACACAGAAATAGAAAACACACACCGGATCATCAACGCCACACTCACAGGAATCCGATTCACTAGAGAGGAAGAAAAGAACAACCAACTCCCATTCCTAGACGTGATGGTACAGAGAACACCGAACGGAGAATTCACCACAAAGGTATTCAGGAAAGCCACACACACAAAGTCCTGAACGACGAGAGCAACCACCCCAACACACACAAAAGAAGTTGCATCGACACTGTTCAAAAGGGCCACAACACACTGCAGTACACCAGAACTGCAAAAAGAGGAAGAAGAACACCTATACAATGTTTTCGCCAAAAACGGATACCCCCGCAATTTCATCAACAGATGCCTAAGGGAAAGACAACAGAATGAGGACATGCCACAACCCAAAGGACTAGCCATGTTACCATACATCAAGAACATTTCTGAACTGACAGCCAGACTACTACGACCACTAGGAATCATAACAGCTCACAAACCCACAGCCACTCTCAGACAACAACTCACCAGGACAAAGGACCCGATACCCAGCATGAGCAAAACCAATGTGGTGTACAAAATCCCATGCAAGGACTGCACAAAACACTACGTAGGACAAACAGGAAGACAGCTAACGATCCGTATCAATGAACACCAACTAGCTACGAAACGACACGACCAGCTATCCTTAATAGCCACACACACAGATGACAAGCAACATGAGTTTGACTGGGACAACACTACTATTATAGAACAAGCCAAACAGAGAACAGCCAGGGAATTCCTAGAGGCATGGCATTCATCCACAGATTCTATCAACAAACACATTGATCTGGACCCAATATACCGGCCACTGCAGCGGACAGCTGGAACTGACAACCGGAAGCGGCAGAGACAAACCACTATAAATTCCGGAGGAAACAACACAGAAGCGCTTCACAGGAGGCTCCCAAGCACTGAGGATGTCACCTAGACAGCGGACAAAACGTCTGCAACACAAATTCCCAGCTCGCCGAACAGAACCACAACAATGAGCACCTGAGCTACAAATCTTCTCACAAACTTTGAATAGTGATAAAATAAAGATAGAAGACAGAGAGTGTGTTGGAGAGTTGCTTTTCAGACTGGAGACCTGTGACCAACGGTGTGCAGCAAGGATCAGTGCTAGGTCCACTGCTTTTCATCATTTATATAGATGATTTGGATGTGAACATCAGAGATATGTTAGTAAGTTTGCAAATGACACCAAAATTGGAAGTGTAGTGGACAGCGAAGAAGTTTACCTCAGATTACAAGGGTATCTTGATCAGATGGGCCAATGGGCTGAAGAGTGGCAGGTGGAGTTTAATTTCAATAAATGCGAGGAGCTGACTTTTGGAAAAGCAAATCAGAGCGGGGCTTATACACTTCATAGTAAGGTCTTGGGGTGTGTTGCCAAACAAAGAGACTTTGGGGTGCTGGTTCATAGCTCCTTCAAAGCGGAGTTGCAGATAGTCAGGGTAGTGAAGATGTTTGGAACACTTGCCTTTATCAGTCAGTGCATTTAGATTAGGAATTGGGAGATCATGTTATGGCTTTACAGGACAATAGGTTAGGCCACTTGTGGAATACTGTGTTTAATTCTAGTCTCCCTACAATGGGAAAGATTTTGGTAAACTTGAAATGGTTCAGAAAAGATTTACAAAGATGTTGCTAAGATTGGAAGGTTTGACCAATAGAGAGAAGCTGAATAGGCTGGGACTATTTTCTCTGGAGCTTCGGAGGATGAGGGGTGACCTTATAGAATTTTGTAAAATTGTGAGGGAATGGATAGGTTGAATAGTCAAGGTCTTTTTCCTCGGGTAGGGAAGTCCAAAACTAGAGGGCATAGGTTTAAGGTGAGAGGAAAAGACTTAGAAGGGACCTAAGGGACAATGTTTTCATGCAGAGGGTGGTGCATATATGGAATGAGTTTTAGAGGAGGTGGTGGAGTCTAGTACAATTACAACATTTAAAAGACATCTGGATGGGTATATGAATAGGAAGAGTTTAGAGGGATATGGGCCAAATGCTGGCAAAGGGGACTACATTAATGAAGAATATCTGGTTGGCATTGACATTTTGGACCGAAGGGTCTGTTTCCGTGCTGTACATCTCTATGACGGAGACCTCTGAACAGAGTTTGATCAGTAGCTCTGCTGCCAAACTCAATATTCACTCCTTCCAATAATCTGTTTGCATGATCAACTAGACAAGCTGGAGCACCCCAGATTTCCCACATAGCACAGGATATGCAAATCACAGGCCTGAGCTCCCCAGGCATATTTTAATATAACATTGACCCTTGCTTTTATTTTATTCTTCCTCCTGCTTGAATGTAGACTAGAAAATGCTGAGTTTCTCCAGCATTGTCTATGTTTGTTTTAGATTTCCAGCACCTGCAGTATTTTGCTTTTATTTATAACGTCCAAGCTTATGACCAAAAGTGGCAAATAACATTTAGGCCTCAACATTTAGGCAATGACCATATCCAACATGAAAGAATTAAATAAGCGCCATTTTACAGTTAATGGCATTAGCATCACTGAATCTCCCAATATTAATATTTTGGGGGTTATCATTGACAAGAAGCTGAACTGCACCAGCCATAACAATAGAAAAAATGCAAAAGTAGGTCAGAGGCTAAGAATCCTTCCATGAGTAGCTCACCTCCTGATACCTCAAAATCTATACTTCATCTACAAGGCGCAAGTCAGGAGAGTGATAGAATACTCACTTGTCTGCACAAGTACTGCCCCAACAACCCTCAGAAGCTTGACACCATCCAGGACAAAATAGCCCACCTGATTGGCACCACATCCACAAGCATCCATCCTATTCCATCACTGATGCTCAGTAGCAGCAATGTGCATTGTCTATGAGTTACAATGCAGAAATTCACCCCAAAGATTCTTAGCTAGCATCTTCCAAAACCAATGCCACCTAGAAAGACAAAGGCAGCAGATGCCTGGGAGCACCACCACCCACAACTTTCCCTCCAAGCCGGACACTATCCTGACTTGGAGATATAGCACCATTCCTTCAATGTCATAATCCTGGAATTTCCTCCCTTAGGGCATTGGGGTCAACTGACAGCATAAGGACTGCAGTGGTTCAAGAAGGCAGCTCACCACTACCTTCTCAAGGACAATTAGAGATGACAGTGAAATTAGCTTAATGTCAATACGTTAACCTTCCTGTCTTTGTCTCATCGTCAGTACTAAAATTAGGCATAAATTTGATTTGGCACTGGTTTTCTCCAGCGATGGAATGGTCTACTGTGAGGACAGTTACTGCTCCAGTTCAGGATTAGGAACAGACTGAATTCAGTGGGGTCACTTCAGGTGAATTGCATTATCATAAATTTGGAGTCAAGATGCTGAGTTGGGGTTGATTGCTTGCTGGGAAATGGTGGCATTGTGAAGCCAACAATAAGTTACATCCTAGGGCTGTTTGGTATATTTTCAAGTTTGCCAACAGGAGCCTGTTATTACATTTAAAACAGTGGATCTTTGAGAATTGTTTACAGGTTTCTAATGTAATCAGAGGATTCAGATGTCATAAACAAGAACAGTGCAGGTAGATCCTGAACGAATTAGAGATTTTAACATTTATCATGCTATATTTTATGTCTATAAAAAAACAGCATTTTTCATTACAATTCTGCTCTAGTTTCTTTTCCATAAGTCCATTCAATGTGGCAATAGAATCAGGCCATTCAGCTCATTGAGACTGTTTCACCATTCAGTGAGATCTTGTATGATCAGGTATTCCCCAATTCCACTT
Organism: Chiloscyllium plagiosum; assembly: GCF_037043375.1. Taxonomy (NCBI): domain Eukaryota; kingdom Metazoa; phylum Chordata; class Chondrichthyes; order Orectolobiformes; family Hemiscylliidae; genus Chiloscyllium; species Chiloscyllium plagiosum. The sequence continues at coordinate 118,805,600 of NW_028270148.1, forward strand.
TCCTGCGATCCTTAATTCCTTTACTGATTAAGGGTCTGTCTATCTCAGCCATGAATATCTTTAATGACTCAGCCTCTACAACAAAGAATTCCACAGATTCACCACCCTCTGGGAGAATAATTTCCTGCTCATTTCAGTCTTGAAGTGGCAACCCGTTACTCAGAGATTGTGCCATCTGGACTTATACATTCTATAAGGGTGAAAGTTCACTTACCAGCAGTGAGGGTCAAACTCATGCAGATATATGTCCATTGGATGTTAAGTCTAACACCCTAACTACTTGGAGAAAGTGAGGACTTCAGGTGTTGGAGATGAGAGTCAAAAGTGTGTGCTGGGAAAAGCACAACTAGTCAGACAGAGCAAGAGAATCGATGTTTTGAGCATAAGCTCTTCATCAGGAATGTAACTAATTCCTGATGAAGAGCTTATGCTCAAAACGTCGACTCTCCTGCTCCTCGGATGCTGCCTGACCGGCTGTGCTTTTCCAGCACCACACTTTTTGACCCTAACCACGTGCCCTTACTGATTGATGATAGCAATCCAGCTACCAGAGTAGGATTTGATCCCACAAAAGCAAATGTCTACTAGATATTATTAACCAACCAGTTAGCCCTGTCCTTTCACTACCTATCTCCCCACTTCCTGGATTGGCGGCTAGAAGTGGAAGGATGTAGTTCTTTTCTGGGATTGTCCTTCTATTAGCAATTATCATCAAAGATGAACATTTGAGTAGACTAAAATAAGATCAAATTTTCAATTTAGAGTCACAACCCTTGAAACCAATCCTACAGTGAATGTTGAAAGTGGAGCTGAATTAGTGAGGGACAGTGGGAGACACAGAGAAAAGGTGACTCCATGAAGGAATTGTGGACAGTGGATGAGCCAAAGTGTGTTTTAGATAACAGGTGAGCAAATGAGGGCAGTGATTGGAGGGTAGGCGGCTCAATGGGGCATTATGGATAGTAATTGGGTGACTTTATAATGAATCAACACAGCGACAGATACCGTGATCATAGGGTGAATATTTTTTTCACATTTAAAGTATTTAATTGACTCTGAAATGCTTTGAGATATCATGAGCTTGTGAAAGGGACTAATAAAGACAAATCTTTCATTCTTGACTTCCTATTTCCTTATTTCCACATGTCTGTGTGTTATATAAATACAGTGCTATGTTCAAGTCAATTCATCACACAGTCTTATTGGTTAAATGTCTGGATACATTTGCTTCTTCCATTTGTGGAGGGTAGGACAGTAGATAGGGGTATTAAGACTTATTAAAGACTCAAACTTGAATCATGCCTTCTCAGGAAAGGTGCTGGTAGTTTATTTCTACTTGAGGGGCATAAGGTCACAGCAAGAAATCAATCAAACTTTTAGTGGGAAGGAGATTTGTGTCATGGTGACTAATTACAAAACTGTTCCATTGATGCTAGGTTCCCTCTCATACCTCGTGCAAATGCCCATTTCTAAATTGTGTGGTTCACAGCGTGAGTAAACAAGTTGCAACTTGATTGGATGCTAGGACCCTGTAGACAAACAACAAGAAAATAATCCCTGAGGTTTTGCGCAACACAGTCTAAAAATGTTATGACTAATTACATTGCACAGGTGATGGCCAGCTAATTAACTTGACCTTTAGGATTTAGCTACTCCCTCAACAAACTCCCTGAGCCATTGAGGAATCATGGTCAGTTCTTTTTAATTGAAATTATATTTAATTGAAATTTTTAAATTCGAGGTTGAGTACATTGAAGCATTAACCAGAATATTCCCAAGGAGTTGCAGCATGAGTGTCAATGCATACCTTCTGTTCCAGAACAGGAGCCTATGATAAATTGAAGGGAGAAAGAAACCTAAACTAATGTCAAAAAACATTGGAAGTAGTCAATATTAGAAAAGGTGAAATTTTGCATAACATTTCAGGAAAAGGTCGAACATCAGAACCAATGGAGAATCTCAAACTAAAAGGATATCTCTTTTTAACTTTAAATGTTGACTACACTTCCAACACTTGCTGATTTTACTTCTCTTGTCAGTGTTGTGTTTATCAATGGATAATTCTTGCAATAAAAAGGTGTTGATTCAGATAAACCTTGTTTTACTTGTGTAAGCATGCAATGGAAATAATTTTCTATAGTTTTCATCTTGTAAATGACAACGTGATTAAACAAACCTCAGTTGACTAGATTTGATTTAATTTTATTGTCACATGTCTCAAATACAAAAATACAGGAGTATAGTGAAAAGTGTGTTATGTCGCCAAACAAGGTGCTATCTTAAGTACAAGTACCGAAGTACAGAACCTTAAGAACAAGGAAGAAAGAAAGAACAAAGTTAAAATTTAAACATTGCAATAATTATAGTATAGCATAATGATTTGGAGATGCCGGTGTTGGACTGGGGTGTACAATATAGAACTCTGAGCTCAAAAACTGCATGAATTTATGTAAAACTCTGTTATCTCACTTTTTAGATTAGAATCTATCTAAACATCAGGTCATAGACAGAGAACACAGGGGGCTAACACCTTTAACATATTGTCTAGCTATCACCATTGTTAACAGCTAACCCGAGAATGCAACTTTAAAAAAAAGGGTTTTGTGATTTACACATGAAAGAAGTGAAACTATCACTGTATTCTAACAGATGAAAGGCTTAACAGACAATCAATTTTTCAATGTATAATTTCAGTTACATCACACTGCAAATTTTTGCTATAAATTCTGTGTTACGATCGAGCCCTCCACAATCACCTGATGAAGGAGCGTCGCTCCGAAAGCTAGTGTGCTTCCAATTAAACCTGTTGGACTATAACCTGGTGTTGTGTGATTTTTAACTCAGTATAGCATAAAACATACAAAATAAGAGTCCAAGCTTTCTTGGACTCTTCATGTGGACGCACTGGTTACAAAGGCCCAACAACGTCTCTTCTTCCTCAGGCAGCTGAGGAAATTTGGCATGACGGCGAATACCCTTGCCAACTTTTATAGGTGTGCCATTGACAGCATTCTGTCCGGATGTATCACTACCTGATATGGCAATTATCATTCAAGATCGGAAAAGGTCACAGCGTGTGGTGAACTCGGACCAGACAATCATAAAGACCAACCTCCCATCAAGGGCCCGCCATCAAGGAAAGGCCACCAGCATTCTCAAAGATCCATCCCACCCTGGCAATGTTTTTCTACAACCTCTACCATTGGGGTGAAGATACAGAAGCCTGAACACATGTACCAGCCCGTTTCAAAACAGTTTCTACCGTATTGTTGTTAGAATGGGCAGCACAGTGGCACAGTGCCAGAGATCCAGGTTCAATGCCCGCCTGAGGAGACTCTCTGTGTGGAGTTTGCCCATTCTCCCCGTGTCTGCATGGGTTTCCTCCGGGTGCTCCGGTTTCCTCCCACAATCCAGGTTAGGTGAATTGGCCATGCTAAATTGCCCATAGTGTTAGATGAAGGGGTAAATGTAGGGGAATGGGTCTGGGTGGGTAGTGCTTTGGCAGGTTGGTGTGGACTTGTTGGGCTGAAGGGCCTGTTTCCACACTATAGGGAATCTAATCTAAAATACTGAATGGACTCACAAACTCTCAACATTTGCCCGTACCTGTGGTTTTGTTTTTGCCGCTGTTTACCTGTTATTTACTTATCTATGCTACTTAACTCTGTGATCTGCCTGTATTGTTCACAAGACAAAGCTTTTTACTGTGCCTCGGTACACATGACAATAAATTTAATTCAATTCAATTTGATTCTTCAATTCAATTCAATAAGGTCAAAAGTTACGCATTGCAGACCTTCTTAGTTTTAAGTAGAAAATAAAGAAATAAGGCTGAAAGTTATTTCTTAACAGTTTTTTTTAACTGTTTAGCCATGGTGGGACCATACTTTGAGGAATTACCTTGAGACTGGAATTGATTTAAGTGACAAAAATGTACTTGCCCACTTCCCCCAAACTTTTATTGTCTTTAACTTACCTGGAAGATATAGAGAATGGTGGCGACTCCAAGTCCAGCTGGTGTGGGAGACGTGTTGGAGACCATGCCAGTGTGGTAGGCAAGTACCAGAGGCGAGTCACAGGTCGGAGCCCAGAGCAGGAGGCAGTCTGAGCCCGGACCAGCATAGGGGGCGAGTCTCGGGCCGAGGCCAGTGCGTGGGGGCAGCAAGGCCTTGTATTCTGAAGCCCAACAGGCACAGACTCAGTGAAATGGACTATAATTTGAGTATTTTTTAAAGATACTTTTTGTTCTTATTCTGGACTTTGAGTAAAATGAGTACTTTTTAAAACTTTGTACTACTTTTTTTTATTCTTTCAGTTCTGTAACAAACACTTAAGGTATGTGTACCTAGGTATCCTGTATCTAAGGTGGTGTCAAAACGGCGACATTACAAACTTTTCACTGCGCTCATTCAAATGCATGTGACCATAAAGACTTTTTAAATTCTGTTCTTCTCAATTTGGGATCTTGCTGTGTGTTAATTGGCTGTGCTGTACTCTATGATACTGTCACTTTCCCCTTTCACATTTACACTAAGATTTGTGCATAATTATCACAGATATTGCCTCTATTCATTGATCTATAATGATTTGGAGATGCCGGTGTTGGACTGGGGTGTACAAAGTTAAAAATCACCCAACACCAGGTTATAGTCCAACAGGTTTAATTGGAAGCACTAGCTTTTGCAGCGCCGCTCCTTCATCGGGTGGTTGTGGAGAACAATAATGTACTTGCCCACTTCCCCGAAGGGCCTGTACTGCGCTGTATTCTTCTATGTTCTATGTTCTAACACAATTGGAAGACACAGGATTTATAGCAAAAGTTTACAGTGTGAAGTAACTGAAATTCTTTCATGTGTAAATCACAAAACTTTTTAAAAAAATGTTACATTCTCAGGTTAACTGTAACAATGGGTGCTAGCTAGACAGTATGTCGAAGGTGTTAGCCCCCTGTGTTCTCTGTCTGTGCCATAATGTTTAGACTGATTCTAATCTGTAAAGTGAGATAACAGTCTTACATGAATTCATGCAGTTTTTGAGCAAAGTATAATGTAACTCTGCAAGTACAAATTCACCCCACAAACGTATATGTATATGTGCGCATATGGGTCTTTATGTGTGTGTGTGTGTGTGTGTCTATCTGTTTGTCTGTCCGGGGGTTGTGAGTGTGAGAGAGAGTGTATATGTGTGTGTGTGTGAGTGTAGAGTGTCTTAAGTTTGTAAGGGGGTGCATGTGTGAGTGTGGGAGTGTGTGTCTGTAGGAATGTGTGTGAGTATCTGTGTGCGTGTCTGTGTATATGTGTGTCCGTGTCCGTTTGTGTGTGTGTAGGACTGTCTGTGTGTGTTTATAGTGCAATGGTGGTCACCTGTATTCTGACATGAACCCAAGGTCCCGGTTGAGGCCCTCCTTATGGGTACGGAACTTAGCTATCAGACTCTACTCGGCCACTTTTTGCTGCTGTCTGTCCCGAAGTCTGCTTTGGAGGATGGTCACCCGAAGGTCCGAGGTTGAATGTTCTGGACCGCTGCTGTTGGGGAACACTTCAGTGGTCTAGGACATTTGACCTCGGACCTTCAGGTGATCATCCTCCAAGATGGACTTCGGGACAGGCAGCAGCGAAAAGTGGCCGAGCAGAGGCTGATATCTGAGTTCCATACCCAGAGGGAGGGCCTCAACCGGGACCTTGGGTTCACGTTACACTACAGGTGACCACCATTGCACTATACACACACAGACACTCCTACACACACACACACACACATGCGCTCCTTTACACACACACACACACACGGACACATGCACACCCTCCCACACTCATCCTCTCACAGACTTAGACCACTCTACACTCACGCACACACATGTACACTCTCTCTCACAGACACTCACAACTCCCCACCCCAGACACACACACACTCCTACAGACACACACTCCCACATTCACAAATGCACCCCCTTGCAGACTTAAGACACTCTACACACACACACACAAATTTACACTCCCTCTCACACTCACAACCCCCAGTCTCACACACACACACAAAGACCCACATGCACACACACATATATATATATATATATATATGTTTGTGGGGTGAATTTGTACTTGCAGAGTTACATTGTACTTTGCTCAAAAACTGCATGAATTCATGTAAGAGTCTGTTATCTCACTTTTTAGATTAGAATCAATCTAAACATTATGGCACAGACACAGAACACAGGAGGCTAACATATTGTCTTAACAAACAATCAAGGTATTTTTCAATGTATAATTTCAGTTACTTCACACTGTAAATTTTTGCTATAAATTCTGTGTCTTACAATTGTGTACTCCACAACCACCTGATGAAGGAGCAGCGCTCCGAAAGCTAGTGCTTCCGATTAAACCTGTTGGACTATAACCTGGTGTTGTGTGATTTATAACTTTGACATATAATGGTGATTGTGCCATTGTTACCTTTTAAACCTCTAAGCTTCACACAGACTCTATGGAAAAATTTAAAAATTAGTGTATTTAACATGGATCAAAAATCTACTGCTGGTTCAGTGTGACTCACCACTAACTCTGCTACGATGATTCATTTCCACAGCAACAGGAAAACAGGGGAAGGAAGTGTCAAACTTATGTTGTGAAGAACAATAAGATTGTAGTCTAAAAAATTCCAGTCTTGGGAGCTGAAGCATATATGTGTGAAAATAAAGCATTTTTTTCAATTTCCTGTCCGCTTAAGTGCAATAAAACTAAAGAGTCATTGTTTTCATGAAAAAGTTTTTGACAAAGGTTTCATATTGTTTAGAAAGGGAAGATAGCCAAAATCTCAAAGGTGTTGTTTCTAGTAATGTCACAAGTATTTACACCAATGTGTGTTTGTAGTGAAGTGGATACAGGTATTGCCAAACTCTGAGACAATGCTCCTTCAGGAAGCTCAATTCATGTGCACATAAGCAAATGTAAGATTCTGGTTGATGAATTCACCTTAACTTGACGATAATATCAATAGAGAATTTTAGAGCTCTGCACAATATAGTATTTTACATTGACTATGCAAATTGATAGTCAGGATCTTAATATTACTTGCAAAGTAAACTTGGAGCAGAAGTAAACTGTTCAGCCTCTTGAGCTTGCTATGCCATTTAATAAGACCATAGCACCATAAGACATAGGAGCAGAATTAGGCCTTACAGCTCAGCAAGTCTGCTCCACCATTTGATCATTGTTGATATTTCTCAACCCCATTCTCCTACCTTCTCCCTGTAACCCTTGATCCCTTTACTATCAAGAAATTATCAAGTTCTGTTATCATGGTTGACCTACTTGTGTTCTGAATTCAACGTTCTCATTTACCCCGATAAGTTTGATTCCCTTGTATACCAAGAATCCATCCACATCTGCCCTTAAAATATTTGATAAACCTGTCACCAAAACTTCTACATTCCAAAGTATTCCATGATGTTGTTAATGAGATTGGGGAAGGCGATTCACAACGTCTTCTTCTTCAAATATAAAGAGAAATGTTCAGCTTATGGCACCTTCTATTTTCATTATCAATGCCAGATCTTTAGATTAGATTAGATTAGATTAGACTAGATTAGGCTTACTTACAGTGTGGAAACAGGCCCTTCGGCCCAACAAGTCCACACCGACCCGCAGAAGCGTAACCCACCCAGACCCATTCTCCTACATTTACCCCTTCACCTAACACTACGGGCAATTTAGCATGGCCAATTCACCTAACCCCTGCACATTTTTGGATTGTGGGAGGAAACCGGAGCACCCGGAGGAAACCCACGCAGACACGGGGAGAATGTGCAAACTCCACACAGAGAGTCGCCTGAGGCGGGAATTGAACCCGGGTCTCTGGCGCTGTGAAGCAGCAGTGCTAACCACTGCTTAAAAGATCTTCTTTTAAAATCCCACTTTCCCTCACTTTCTTTATATCCTTAAAGATCTTTATGTCCAAAGTAAGTAGTCATTCCTTGTTCAAACATTCCAACTGACTTTGCAGCTATGTTCTCTGATGCAATGCATTCCACTTTCTCACAATCCTACAGAATGCATTACAGGGCATATCTGCGGGTCCAGTTTCCATGGTTTCAGTTACCCACGGGAACGTTCCGGAACCAAGAGAGCAGAGGCTGCTGGGAAGGAACGCTTCCCATTTAAATGAATGGGTTTGCACCAATCCGCAGTTTTGGGCTTCCGTGGTCGGTCTTGGAACTGCGGGTATGGGGGTCTACTGCACTTTGGGATCTGTGACTCCAAATTTAAGGGCAGATTTATGTTATTGGATAATAAGACCATAAGACATAGGAGCGGAAGTAAGACCATTCGGCCCATCGAGTCCACTCCACCATTCAATCATGGCTGATGGGCATTTCAACTCCACTTACCCGCATTCTCCCCGTAGCCCTTAATTCCTTGTGACATCAAGAATTTATCAATTTCTGCCTTGAAGACATTTAGCATCCCAGCTTCCACTGCACTCTGTGGCAATGAATTCCACAGGCCCACCACTCTCTGGCTGAAGAAATGTCTCCGCATTTCTGTTCTGAATTTACCCCCTCTAATTCTAAGGCTGTGTCCACAGGTCCTAGTCTCCTCGCCTAACGGAAACAATTTCCTAGCGTCCACCCTTTCCAAGCCATGTATTATTTTGTAAGTTTCTATTAGATCTCACCTTAATCTTCTAAACTCCAGTGAATACAATCCCAGGATCCTCAGCCGTTCCTCATATGTTAGACCTACCATTCCAGGGATCATCCGTGTGAATCTCCGCTGGACACGCTCCACTGCCAGTATGTCCTTCCTGAGGTGTGGGGACCAAAACTGGACACAGTACTCCAAAAATGGAGCCTAACCAGAGCTTTATAAAGTCTCAGTAGCACAACAGTGCTTTTATATTCCAACCCTCTTGAGTATAAGCAGGATTTTAATTGGAATTTGTCCTTCAGTAGCTTAAGGAAATGGAAGGAAACAATATACCAAGGATTCAATGGTATGATCTTTCTGGTTTGTGAGGCATGGTGCCATTTTACACATTTAAATATGGAGCCCCCAGGGTAACTGCCCAACTGTTTGTTACTAGGGGACATTCTGAATTTGGTGCACTGAACTCACATTATCAACAGTGCCACAGGATATTTAATGCCCATCTGAGAGAAGATATGGATCCTTGGTTTAATGTCTCATCCAAAAGACAGCACTTCATTCCTGCATTGAAGTGACAGCTTCCATTTTTCAGTTCTAGTCCTGGAATGGGACTGAACAGCCCATCTGACTGACTCAGAGGGAATTGTGTTTCCAACTGAGCCACAGCTGACAACTCATATCAAGAACATGACGGGTTGTCAAAAATTTATCCACAGTATGTGCATATCTCTGGTTGAGCCAGCATTTATTGCCCATCTCTATTGCCCTGGAGTAGATTATGTTGAGCTGCTTCCTTGAACCGCTGCAGTTCATATGCTGTAGGTAAATCCACAATGTCATTAGGGAGGGAGTTTTAGGATTTTGGACGAACTTTGCCAATAATTTGTAACTTTTGAATAAAGGAGGAATATATACAAGTCCTTGGATTGTTCCAAATTGCTTTTCACAAGCAATGAAGTAATTTTAAAATCTGATTTCACTAAGAACTATGGCAGCTAACTTACATTTTGTGAGCTCCCACCAAACGCAAATAAAATAAACAACCAATAAATCTGTTTTCAGCAAGGAATGTCAGGACAGAGAACTCCAAACAAGCAGACTGGGCATTGCTGTGATGATTCATTCAAAAGACAATATATTTGGCAGTGCAGTGTTCCCATAGGATTATTGTCAGCTCAGATTACATGCAAAAAATGAGGAGTGGTATTTGAACTCACAGCCTTCTGACATAGATGTGACACCCTTGGGAGTAGGTGGAGGTGGAACATTAAGAAATTAAGCCAAAATTGAAATTGAGATTTTTCCTATAATTTAGGCAGTTTGTATAAATGCAAATTGCTGTTGTTATAAGTACTGGTAAAACAAAAACACCAGTATGTACAGTATGGATATGTACAGTAGGTCAGACAACAGTTATAAAGACAAAAGGCAGGATTACAATTTACGGATCAGTTTGAATATGCCGAGGTTAGTGATTTAATTATCAGAATTGTACAGTACTTAAAATGTCAGCCTTCTGTTTTTATGGATTTGGTATTGATTTGCAATGCATTTCCTTTTTGGATTTTACTTTAGTTGTTCAGCAAATGCAATAATCTTCATAACTGCATGATTCTTTCTTTATGTTTGAACATTATATTGAGTGGGAGCTAATATATTTTGATACTTAGGGATAACAGAGAGTCATACGGTCATATAGCGCAGAAAAGGCCCTTTGGCGCATTGAGTCTGCAATACAATAACTACCAGTAAAGGCACGCAAATTCCAATTTCCTGCACTTGTCTCATATCTTTGAATGTTATGATACTTCAAGTGCTCGTCCAAATATTTTTTTCAAGGTTGTGAGGTTTGCATTCCATTTTCTCACCACCTGCTGAATGAAAATGTTTTTTCTCATATCCCCTCTGAATCTCTTGCCTCTTACTCTAAACCATGATCCTTTGTGATTGACCTCTTCAAACAAGGGGAACAGCTACTCTCTATTCACCCTGTCCATACCCATCATCATGTTATTAATCTCAATCATGTACCCTTTCAGTCTTTTCTGCTCTGAAGAAAACAAGGTGAAAGTGAGGACTACAGATGCTGGAGATCAGAGTCGAAAGGTGTGACATTGGAAAAGCACAGCAGGTCAGGCAGCATACGAGGATGAGAAGAATCGAAGATTCGGACATAAGCTGAAGAAAACAATCCAAGTCTATCGAGTCTCACCTTATAGCTCAATTTCTCCATGCTAGGCAACATCCTGGTGAACTTTCTCTGTAACCCATCTAGTGGTATCACATCTTTCTTGTAGTGCTGTGACCAGAACTGCACATTGTAGTCCAACTGCTCTGTACATCTCCACCATTATCTGCTTACACTTATACTCTATGCCATGACTGATGAAAGCAAATGTCCCACATGCCTTCTTATCTATCCTATTCATGTGCTCTGCCGACTTCGGAGATCTGTGAATAATTACCCCAGGATCCCTCTGTTCATCTGACCTACCCTGTATCCTGCTATTCATTAAATTCATCTTGTTTCTTCTGTGAAAGTGCATCACCTTGCACTTATCAGAGTTAAATACCATTTGCCACTGTTCTGCCCATCTTCCTGAAACCTTCTAAAGCTGTCACAGTGAACATCGTGCATAACAAAAAGATTAAAACTTGTGGTACCTCAATTTTTATTGATTAGTGAAACTCCAATGAGGATTTTTTTTTCTTTTCCCAGATCTACTGGATCTGATTATTTATTTTGTGTATTCTAGTGATGACATGGAATGAAATCTGCAACCAGTGTAGTTAGCTATGGTTTGCAGGCTGACCTTGGGTTGGCCCTAGATTGCAGATTGACCCTTGTATTGACCACAGATTGCATGTTGAACTCTGTGTTGACATTGGAATGATGCTGTGCTGTGGGTTGACCCTGGTTAGAGACAAAAAAACTGCAGATGCTGGAATCCAAATAGACAGGCAGGAGGCTGGGAGAACACAGCAAGCCAGGCAGCATCAGGAGGTGGAGAAGTCGACATTTCAGGTGTAACCCTTCTTCAGGACTGGGGGGTGAGTGTAAGGGGAGCTGCAGATAAAGGGAGTGGTGGGGGCAGGGTGGTGAAGTGGGATAAGTGAAGACAGACAGAGGGTACAACTTGATTGGTCAATGGGAGGAATGAGTTCAGTCGGTGGCTGGGAGGAGTGGAAAGAGGGGGACGGGCAGGGAAGGGAGTCGGGAGATGGGAAAGGAGGTTACTTGAAATTGGAGAAATCAACATTGAGTCCTCCAAGCTGTTGGCTGCCCAGGCGGAAGATGAGGTTTGTTCTTCCAATATGCGGTGTGCTTCATTGCAGCAAGGGAGGAGGCCAAGGATAGTCAGAAAGGGAGTGGGAAAGGGAATTAAAATGGGCGGTTACTGGGAAGTCCGGTCGGTTCCTGCGGACCCGACTGTGATGCTTGGCAAACCATTCCCTAAGTTTACGCTCAGGCTCCCGAAGTAGACAAGACTACATTGGGAGCACCTGACGCAGTAAACTAGGTTGGAAGAGAGGCAGATGAACCTCTATCTCATCTGGAAGGGCTGTTTGGGGCCCTGGATGGAGGTGAGGGGGGGGTGGTGAACTGGCAGGTTTTGCATTTTTTCCGGTTGCAGGGGAAGGTACCTCGGGGGTCAGTGGGAAGAATGGTGCAAACCAATGATGGTTGAAGGGAACAGTCCTTGTGGAAGGCAGAAAGATGGGAAGGGGAAGATGTTCTTGGTGGTGGGGTCTCGTTGGAATTGGTGAAAGTGTTTAAGGTGATGCGTTGGATGTGGAGACTGGTGGGGTAGTAGGTAAGGACAAGGGGGACTATGTCTTTATTGTGTTGGGAGGGGGATTAAGAACAGTGGAACAGGGAATAGAATGAGTGGAACGTTTCCTTGTTCGAGCAGATGTGGCTCCTCCATTGCTGCAATGAAGTACACCGCAAATTGGAGGGACAACACCTCATCTTCTGTCTGGGCAGCCTACAGCACGGTGGGAAGGGGGGGGGGGGGGGGCTCAACATTGAGTTCTTCAATTTCAAACAACCACCTCTCCCACACCCGTCCACTCCTCCCTGCCATCAATCAGGTTCATTCCTCCCATTGACCAACCATATGGTACTCTCAACCTGTCTTCACCTAATACACTTCACCACCTTTCCCACAGTCACCCTCTTTATCTGCAGCTCCCCAATACCCACCCCAGTCCTGAAGAAGGGATACACCCGAAACATTGACTTCTCCACCTCCTGATGCTGCTTGGCTTGCTGTGTTCTTCCAGCCTCTTGCCTATCTATGATGGTTGACCCTGTGCTGATCCCCGGGTTGATCATGGGTAGTGGACTGATCCTGAGTTGACACAAGGATGATGCTGTGTTCGAGGTTGACCCTGTGTTGGTCCCTGCGATGACCCTTGGGTTTATCCTATTTTGTGGACGTGACCCTGGGTTATGGGGTGACCTTATGCCAAACCTTGTGCTGACCCCTGAGTTGAGAGTTGACCCTGGGATGACCTCTCTGGCGCGAGCTGCCACCGATGTGATTGACAGGCGTGGTCACGTGCTCCGGGCGCCATGTTGGAGCCGCGGCCGCGGAGAAGACGCAGGATTTTCCAGAAGCGGAAACCGCGGGAAAGGCCAAACCGAGAGACAGAACGGAGTCTGGTCTCGGTCTCCGGCTGCTGGTCGACCCGATTACAACCGCAACCAAAGTAAGATCGGCAGCGACTGAACCGTAAAATATCACCACGGGATCTGAGGTCATTGGGGGGCAGAGGGGTCTGTGGGCATCTCTGGGGCAGAGAGGTCAGTGGGCATCTCGGGGGCAGAGGGGTCTGTGGGCATCTCTGGGGCAGAGAGGTCAGTGGGCATCTCGGGGGCAGAGGGGTCAGTGAGCGTCTTGGGTGCAGAGGGGTCTGTGGGTGTCTCGGAGGCAGAGGGGTCTGTGCGCATCTTGGAGACAGAGGGGTCTGTAGGCATCTGGGTGGGCAGAAGGGTCTGTGGGCATCTCTGGGGCGGAGGGGTCTGTGGGCATCTTGGGAGGTGAAGGGGTCTGTGGGGGTCTCGGGGGCAGAGGGGACAGTGGGGGGGCATCTGGGTGGCCAGAGGGGTCAGTGGGGGGGGGGGGGGGGTAGTATGTACATATCCAAGTAACACACGGGTGGTAATGTTTCATGTGAGACATTCAGGAATCACTGATTCTGATACTGGGCTTTGGTCTACCATGAATTGAGGTCAATATGAAGATCTGAATCGTGATAGAATCTGAAATATGAATAAAGAATGCTGAAATGACATATGTGTTTACATTAAGAACAGAAAAGATGAAGTTGTATTTTCCTTGCAAATACCTGGTCAGGAACAGAAAGCTGGATGTTGTCTTCTTTTTGTTGACATATGTTTATTATCAGCATTTTCTGCCCTTGTCAGTTGATTTAACATGGATGGTAACAGTAGACTTGATAGAATTGTGGTTGTGGTCATCAGCCACAATTCTGTGCATGTGAAGTGGGAGTAGATGGAAATGATAATGCTTATGAAACAACTAACATCGTTTAGTAACGTTATGTTGTATCAGAGTTGTGCGATTACTGTTTAAGCTGTTCTCTGAGTTGTAAAACAATCATCATCATTTGACTAATATTAGCGGGTTGTTTCCCTGCTGGCATATAAATCTAGAATGCAGTTTTCATTTTGGTTTCTCAGCTGACATTAGTTCTTGTGAGTAGGATGTTTAATTTCGAGGATGGAGTCAAAATTAGAGTGATGCTGGAAAAGCACAGCAGGTGAGGCAGCATCTGAGGTGCAGGAAAATCAACGTTTTGGGCAAAAGCCCTTCATCAGGTAAGGCTTTTGCCCGAAATGTCGATTTTCCTGCTCCTCGGATGCTGCCTGACCTGCTGTGCTTTTCCAGCGCCACTCTAATCTTGACTCTAACCTCCAGCATCTGCATAACCATTCCGTCTAACTCCAGAGGATGGCAGAGCTTAGGTCAGCCTTGTCTTCACCTCTTTCAATCTCATCCATCATAAACAGAGGAGGCCAGGCAGCCCATTGTGTCCTTACTGTACCCAAGCTCTGATTTTTCCCCATTGTGCTGTATAATTTACCTTTTCAGGTATTGATCCAATTCTCTTTTGAATATTTTAATTGAACATGCCTCTACCACGCACTCCAGCACTGCATTCCAAACCCTAACAACTTGCTGCATATAATAAAACTGCAAATGCTGGAAATTTGAAACAAAAGCAGAAATTGCTAGAGAAACTCAGTGAGTGTGGCAGTATCTGTGGAAAGTCAAGAAGTGTGGTGCTGGAAAAGCACAGCAGGTCAGGCAGCATCCAAGGATCACGAGAGTCGATGTCTCAGACATAAGCTCTTCATCAGGAATGTGGAGAAGGAAGGGGGCTGAGAGATAAATAGGGGGTAAGGGTGGGGCTGGTGATAGGTGGATGTAGATGGGAGGTAATTGTGATAGGTCAATGGGTAGGGTGGAGTGGATAGGTGGGAAGGAAGATGGACAGGTAGGACAGATCAAGAGGGTGGTGCCAAGTGGAGGGTTAGATCTGGGATGAGGTGGGGGTTGAAGAGATTTGGAAACTGGTCAGTATTGATGGTGCATGGTTGTCGGGTCACGAGGAGGAAGATGGGTGGCTTTGATTTGATGGTGGAGGCGGCCCAGGATTTGGGGGAGTTTGGGGGGGAAGTTGAAGTGGTTGGGCACAGGGCAGTGGGGTTGTTTGTTACGTGTGGACCACAGATGTTCCAGATCTGCTCCGCGAGTTTATGACCTGTCTGATCGATATAGAGGAGACCACATCAAGAGCAGCAGATGTAGTAGATGAGGTGGGTGGATGTGCAGGAAAATCTCCACCGGATTTGAAACGATCCTGTAGGATGATGTAGATTGAACAGTTCATTAATTTCACTAACGCTTCCACCCTGACTGCAAATACACATGGGTTATCTCTGACACCTCCCTCCCCTTTCTGGACTTCTGTGGCAACTGACTTAACGCGGACATCTATTTTCAACCTACTGATTCCCACGTCTGTCTGGACTACACCACCCCCCTCCGTAAAAATGCAATCCCTTACTTCCAATGCCATATCTGCTCCCAAGAGGAGCAATTCCACTCCAGGACATCCCAGATCTCTTCCTATTTCAAGGACCACAATTTTCCCTCCCATATGATCTACAATGAACTTCATCACATCTCCTCCACTTCCTGCACCTCCATCCTCAGAACCCATCCCTCTGACCGCAACAAGAATAGAATGCGCCAGTACTCGCCTTACACCCCACTAGACTCCGGATACAGCGAATTTTCCTCTGCCATTTTTGCCACCTACAGTCAGACTCCACCAACAAAAATATATTTCCCTCCCCACTTCTATCTGCATTCTCTCTGTGACACCCTTGTTAGATCCACGACCGCAACAACCCACTCTCTACCGGCACCTTCCCCTGCTGCCGCATGACGTGCGAAACATGTACCTCCCCCCTCACCCCCCGTCCAGGGCCCTTAGGATCATTTAAAATCTGTTGGAGATTTTCCTGCACATCCACCCAACTCATTCCTAAAGGATAATTTCAAATCTGGCGAGATTTTTTTGCATAAAATGTTTTTACACATGTTACCTTTGTCTCCTTTACCAGTTATCTTGAAACAATGGCTCCGTTTTCTTGATCCTTCACAATTGAAACAGTTTATTTCCATCTACTATCGAGTCCCTGGAATGTAAAGGATTAATACTGAAATCTGTAAATGGCCAATGAGTAATGTTATAGATCACTTAACAGCAGATTCTGGGGAGAGATTATTTTGTATGCAGCCACATGCCAGGCTTAATAGTATAAATAGCAGAATACTTAATTAGAAGGTAATCTAAACTAAATGCTTCGACTTGGCAGTCTCTCTGGATCCTCACCCAGGACACCTAATGTCTTCCAAGACAGACCACCATGATGGCAGATAGTGACAGGAAGTGACTGACCCAGCAGCAGGAAGAAAATAACAGGAGCAGCACTGAGGACAAAATCCAGCAGAACAGAACTAAGCAACTGGAGAAAGCAAAAAACCCAGTGTGATAACCCCTTTAAGGCCCATGGGGAATCATTCACTAATCTCCCTATGGAGCTCATTGATTATGAGCTTCTTTGATTATAGGCAAAGACTTGCATTCACTTTTGATGGTGTGCATTCCCCATAATGGGCTTTGCATGTAAATTGCTATTTGACTGTGTGGTGATTAATAATTAAAAACCAGAACAAATGAGTGATTTGGCTTTGGGAAAGCTGTTTGATTATGTGTAAGAGCACTTCTGAATATTTAAAACAAAAAGCTCTTTTGGATGAATGAAAAAAAGTCCTTTAGAAAGCAAACTCAGGAGGGACTCTACATTTTAAAAATACCCAAAGAACTGTGAATGGTCTAAATCTAAAACAAAAACAAATTGCTGGAAAAACTCAGCATGTCTGGCAATATCTGTGGAGAGAAAAACAAAGTTAACATTTTGTGTCCAGAGACCCTTCTTCTGATCTGGCTGTAGCTGGGAAAAGGTTGCTATACATACTGATGGTGGGGTGTGTGAAGTGAGGGGGGAAGAGAAAATGTTAGGTGGAAATGATGCTCAGAGAGAGAAAACAGTATTTGGGCAGATAAAGTAATGTGTAAAGATCAATTTGGAAGAATGAATATTTGCTCAAGGGGGCCATTAGTGGTTGACAGTGAGTTATTTGTGCTACCAGTCCCACGTGATGACAAAGCCTGGTATGTGGGGGTTGGGGTAAAGACATGTGAGAAAGTGCTCAAGCTCTAAATTGATTGAATTCAACATTGAGTTGAGAATGTCTCTCCATTGGGGAGAACATAAGGACTAGGAACCGGAGTAGGCCATCTGGACCTTTGAGCCTGCTCCGCCGTTCAATAAAATCATGGCTAATCTTTTTGTGGCCTTAACTCCAATTACCTGCCCTCTCACGGTAACCCTTAATTCCTTCATTGTCCAAAAAAGTATCAATCTTTGCTTTAAAAACATTGACTGATCTAGTGTCAACTAATTCACTGGGCAGGGAATTCCATAGATTTATGACCCTCTGGGTGAAGAAGTTCCTTCTCAATTCATCCTAAATCTACTTCCCTAATTTTGAGGCTATGCCCTCTTGTCCTAGTTTCGCCTGCCAGTGGAAGCATCCTCTCTCCGTCTATCTTATGTATTCCCTTCATAATGTATTTCTATAAGATCTCCCCGCATTCTTCTAAATTCCAATGAATATAATCCCAGTCTACTCAGTCTCTCCTCATACTCCCCTCTACTCCCCTCCCCTCAGTCTCCCCTCTACTCACGAATCAACCTAAAGAGCCTTCTCTGCACCCCCTCCAGTGCCAGTACATCCTTTCGCAAGTATGGAGATCAAAACTGCACACAGTACTCCAGGTGTGGCCTCACCTGCACCCTGTACAGCTGCAACATAACCTCTTTGCTTTTAAACTCAATCCCTTTAGTAACGAAGGATAAAATTCCATTTGCCTTCCTAATTACCTGTTGTACCTGCAGACCAACCTTCTGTGGTTTATGCATAGGACACCCAAGTCCCTCTGCGTAGCAGTCTCCTGCAACTTTTTAACCATTCAAGTAATAGTCCTTTTTACTGTTACCCGTACCAAAATGGGTGACTTCATATTTATTAATATTGTGTTTCATCTGCCAGACCTTTGCCCACACACTCAATGTATCTGTTCCTCTGCAAAATTTCACAGTCCTCTGCACACTTTGCTCTGTCACTCATCCTAGTGTCATAAGCAAACTTTGATACACTACATGTGGTTCCCATCTCCAAACCGTCTATATAAATTGTGAATAATTGTGGTCCCAACACTGACCCCTGAGGCACAGGTAGTGATTAGGAGAAAGTGAGGACTGCAGATGCTGGAGATCAGAGCTGAAAAATGTGTTGCTGGAAAAGCGCAGCAGGTCAGGCAGCATCCAAGGAGCAGGAGAATCGACGTTTTGGGCATAAGCCCTTCTTCAGGAATCTCGACGTTTCGGGCATAAGCCCTTCAGGAATCGGAGGAAGAGAGCTTCTTCAAGGAAGGCATCCTTGCAAGAGGATTCGCAGTAGGTTAAAATCAACTAGGAGTAAGTGAGGACTGCAGATGCTGGAGATCAGAGCTGAAAAATGTGTTGCTGGAAAAGCGCAGCAGGTCAGGCAGCATCCAAGGAGCAGGAGAGGAGGTAGTGATTGCCAACCAGAATGGCACTCATTTAATCCTACCCTTTGTTTCCTGTTAGTCAACCAATTATCTATTCATGCTAATACTTTACCAATAAAGCCATGCATCTTTAGCTTATGTAGCAGCCTCATGTGCGGCACCTTGTCGAAGGCCTTTTGGAAATCTAGGTATACCGCAACTACTGGGTCCCTGTTGTCTACTGTGCTTGTAATGTCTTCATTGAATGCGAAAGGGTCTGTTTCCGTGCCGTATGACTCTTTGACTTTGAAGAAAGATTAGTTTAGCATGACCTGCACTTCATGAGCCCAAAAGAAGTAGAGACTGGGCGACCATTTTGCAGAGCACTTATGTTCTGCTGGTAGAAATAGACAATAGGTGCAGGAATAGGCCAATCTGTCCTTCGAGCCAGCACCACCACTGGCTGTGGTGACACTGAACTTCTAGATACCTGCCAGTTCAAAACCCACCTTGTTCCCTGGCCAACATCTGTCTTTAGCTTGTTGCAGTGCTTCAGGGAAGCTCAATGCAACCAACAATAACAGCACTTCATTTTCTGCTTGGGAATCCTGTAGCCTTCTGAAATCAAAATTGAGTTCAACAATTTTTGGGCTTGAGCATTTTCTCTCATGTTGCCACCCCACCATCCATACATCAGGCCTTGTCATCACCTTGGTTGCTACCACAGCCAGTAATAGTTCCCATTAGCAGCTATTTATTCTCCCAGGCTGACCTTTTACACAATTCTGTGTCTGCCTAACTTTAGTTCTCTGAAGTCTAGTCTTCATCTTCATCTAATGTTTATTCCTCCCCTCTCCCCCACCCAATCTTTAGCATATATACTAAACTTTACCCAGCTACAATCAGTTCTGATTAATGTTTTTGGATCTGAAATGCTAACTCTTTTTTTTTCCACAGATGCTGCCAGGCCTGCTGAGCTTTTCCAGCAACTTCCTGTTTTTGCTCCAAGACAGACTCTTGTCTGTGGTAGTGTTCATTCCTCTGAGCCAAGAGGCCCATGTTCAAGTCCCACCTGCTCCAGACATGTGTAAGAACACCCCTGAACAGGTTGTTTGAAAATATTTATGTATAAAGTACACCCAGGTCCATTCCTGCTCTCCCTCCCTCTCCCTGTCTTCTGATGGTTTGCATTGCCTGTAATGGGCTTAACCTAAAGTTAAGATTAGAGTGATGCTGGAAAAGCACAGCAGGTCAGGCAGCATCCGGGGAGCAGGAAAATTGACGTTTCGGGCAAAAGCCCTTCATGAGAATGAAGCTAAGATTCATCATGAAGGGCTTTTGCTCGAAATGTTGATTTTTCTGCACTTTGGATGCTGCCTGACCTGCTGTGTTTTTCCAGCACCACTCTAATCTTGACTGATCTCCAGCATCTGCAATACTCACTTTCGCCTTAGCCTAAAATTATCTAATGGCTACCTGGGTTATTTATTGGTAGAGGTAATGGTTAAAAACAAACATCTAAAAGTTACCATCATTTGGTGGTAGGAAAGCTGTTCAGTTGTTCAGTTTAAATCACTTGCGGATTTAAAAGAAAACAAACCCCTTCATCAGAAATGAGAGATAAATAGGAGGGTGGGGGTGGGGGAAAGTAGCTGGGAAGGCGATAGGTGGATTTAGGTTGGTGGGAGAGTGGAGCAGATAGGTGGGAAGGAAGGTAGACAGGTAGGACAGTCAAGAGGGCGGTGCCCAGTTGGAGGGTTGGATCTGGGAAGAGGTGGGGGGGGAAGGAGAGATTTGGAAACTGATGAAGTTAATGTTGATGCCTTGTAGTTGAAGGGTTCCAAAGCGGAAGGTGAGGCGTTCTTCGTCCGGTTATTGGGTGGCTTGGATTTGGTGGTAGAGGAGGCCCAGGGGAGTCCTTGGGGGAGAGGGAGTGGGAGGGGGAGTTGAAGTGGTCGGCCACAGGGCAGTGGGGTTGATTGGTGTGCGTGTCCCAGAGATGTTCCCTGAAATGTTCTGCGAGTTGGCGCCCTGTCTCGCTGATGTAGATGAGATTGCATCGAGAGCAACAGCCACAGTAGCTAAAGTGGTGGAGGAAAATCTCTGCCAGATGTGGAAAGATCCTTTGGGGCCTTGGATGGAGGTGAGGGGGTAGGTGTGGGTGCAGGTTTTACACCTCTTGCAATGGTAAGCGAAAGTGCCAGGTGTGGAGGGTGCGTTGTTAGGGTGCATGGACCTAATGACGGAGCCATGCAGGGAATGGTCTCTGCGGAATGCAGATAGGGGTGGGGAGGGAAATATATCTCTGGTGTTGAGATCTGGTGGTGGAAATGGCAGAGGATAATGTGCTGTATCCAGAGATTAGTGGGGTAGAAGGTGAGGATTCAAGAGCGTTTTATCCTTGTGCATTTGGAGGGGTGGGTTCGAGATGCAGGAAGTGGAGGTGATGTGCTAGCCGGCACTGGCTGTCCAAAGATATAGAAGATGGGACTAATGCACAACCAAAAATTTAGGACTAGTCCCTTTTAAGAAATTAAAAAGAATTTGACCTATACATCAAGCTATGTATATGTACATGCTGGATAGACTGACATTCAGTGATGACTTGAACACTGATTTATTGAGGGCAGGTGAAAAACTGGACGGCAGAGATTTGTCGATTTCCAATATCAGAGAGAATAGCAAAATATCTGGCGCGTGTAGGAAATAGGAGATGTAAATAATGTATAGATTCAGGAACTTGGGGGAAGATGAAGAATAAATGTAATACTCAAATGCATTCAGGTGACCTGATGGCCTGGTGATATTATAACTAGAGTATTATCCAAAGGCCCTGGTAATGGGTCTGGGTGGGTTACTCCTCGGAGGGTCGGTGTGGACTTGTTGGGATGAAGGGCCTGTTTCCACGCTGTCGGGAATCTAATCTAATGTTCTGGGAACTAGGCTTTGAAACCTGCCATGATAGATGGTGGAATCTGAATTCAATAAACAACTGGAATTAGGAGTCGAATGATGACCATTATTGTCAGAAAAAATCTCAACTGGTTCACAAATGTCTTTCGGGGAAGGAAACTGCCATTTCTTACCTGGTCTGGCCTATATGTGATTCAGATCTACAGCAATACGGTTGACACTAAACTACCCTTTGGGCAATGAGGATTGGGAAATAGAGTCTAGCCTGGCTAGCATGCCCACATCCCATAAATGAATATAAAAAATTTTAAATGTAAAAGCAAAATACTCTGGATGCTGGAGATCTGAAATAAAAACATCAAGTTGTTCCATCAGTGGCAAATTTTACAGCCGTCTGTAAACCATCTATACAGCCAACTTAACTAAATTATTGTCTCTGTTTCCCTCCCTCATTGTCTTCTGTGCCCAGCTCCTCTCTTCATGTACCCCATTCTGAAGAAAGGTAAATGCACTGGAAATGTTAACCCTGTTTTTCTTTCCACTGATTCTGTTAGACCTGCTGATGATGTGGATGAGCTGGTATTGGACTGGGGTGGACAAAGTTAGAAATTGCACAACACCAGATTATGGTCCAGTGGGTTTATTTGGAAGCACTAGCTTTCAGAGTGCTTCTCAGGTAGCTGTGGAGCAGGACCATAAGACACAGAATTTATAGAAAAAGATTGCAGTGTCATGCAACTGAAATAATATATTAAGCAAACAATATATCGTTCGTTCAATATATCATTTCAGTTGTATGACACTATAATCTTTTGCTATAAATGCTGCCTTATGGTCCTGCTCCCCTGCTACCTGATGAAGGTGTAGTGCTCCGAAAGCTAGACCTGCTGAAGCTCTCCAGCATTTAGATTTTATTTTTGATTTCCAGCTGCTGCAGTATTTTGCTTTGATTTATCATTCTTTCTTTATTGACTCTCCTTAAAACCTTCTCATTTAACGATTTTTGCTACTAACTACCAAACTTCTTGTTTCATTTTGTTGCACTGTAAAATGTTTTGGGTTGCTTTTCATTTTCAAACATTTTGTATAACTACAAGGTTATTCAAGACAATACTGTTATCCTTTGTGGTTTAAGTTATGAAGGTATAGCAATGACTTTTACCAAAACCACAAAACAATTTGTGTTCAAATACCAAGTAATTTGCTTTTAGTTTCCAAACAAAAATGAGAAGTTGTGGTGTTTCTGGAAGTCATAGTGAAAAATGTCACCTTTTTATTTCTTATATTGCCATCTTATGCTGCCAAAGTGTGTTTTACAAGAATTATTGATTCTAGACTCACTGAGAACAGAATCCTGTTTCACTTTGGATTTGACTTTTTTTGTTGGACATGGAATGAGATTTTGCTGTTTGACATTTTGTACTCAATGCATCAAATCAAACTGATTCTGCTGTGGTATGAGAGTCCTTCATTTGCTATCAGGTTTTAACTTATGCAGCATTAATTCTGATTTAGAAGTGGTTGTCTGGAGTGTAATATATTACTAGCTTAATGATATCAAAGACTATGTTAAAATACTTTGTTGATTGTAGCATTGCAACATTCTGCAGTTATTTTTACCTCCGATATGTTTTGTGACATTTCATTATCTTAAAAGCACCACAGTCATTCTTGATAATTTGACGTTTTTGTGCTAAATAAAAATTGCCTAATAATTTTAATTAGGTGAAATAAATAGTTCTGTGAAGTATTAAAAATGGAGAACACGTCAGAACAATGTTATCAAAAGGCAAAGATGTTTTATTCAAAACTGCTTATTTTAAATAATCCATTGTTCTGACATGTTCTCTCTGGTTTGACAATAGTGCAAGAGAAAATCACACCTTACAAGTTTTCTAATATTTTATTTTGCTACTGTACATTCATAATAGATATTCATTTTACCAGAGTAGTATTTGTAGGTGGTTTATTTGATTTTCCTCTGCCATTTGTTTAATGCCCAAACAGATAACCTTGAATGAATTAGAGAGTATGAGCTTTTCAGGAGAAGCTAGAAAAACTTGGGTTGTTTTCTCTGGAGAGGCGGATGCTGAGGGGAGATTTGATTGATTTCTATAAAGGTATGTGGAGTTGCCGGTGTTAGACTGGCGTGGACAAGGTCAAAAGTCACACAACACCAGGTTATAGTCCTGCAGGTTTATTTAAAATCGCAAGCTTTTGGAGCTCTGCCCCATTGTCAGGTGAAGTGAAGAGATCACCCAGGCACAAACTTCATAATCAGGAGAGATCAAAAGCTCGTACAGATGTGAGTGGAATGTTGACAGGCTGAATAATATGTCGCTGCAGGTGATCAAGAGTGTCAGATGGTATGAGTAAAGTGTCAACAGTTGAATAACAAGTGAAGGGATGACCTATAATCTGATTAATTGAGGCAGAGAGATAATTACAAAAAATTAAAAGTAAGGTGGTGCTGCAGACAAACCAAATGACTGGAATAATATGTTAGGTATAAGATTTGTATGTCAAGGGTCTATCCAAAGTAACAAGTACCCTGTAATCCAAAACTGTAAAACTAGTGAAGATAATATGATCATAAGTTATCATGGTGATTGTATCAAAACAGGATAGTAAGGAAGATTTTATAGTATGGTGGGGTCACATGTAGCATGACATGAACCCAAGATCATGTTTGAGTCTGTCTTCATGGGTGTGGAACTTGGCTATTGGTTTCTGCTCTGTGACTCCGTGTTGTGTATCCCAAATGCCACCTTGGAAGATGCTTACCCTAAGATTGTCCATGACCGCTTAAGTGTTTGCTGACTGGGAGGGAATATTGTTGTCAGTCGATTGTTCTGCAGTGTCCATTCATCCGTTGTTTTAACATCTGCCTCGTCTCGCCAATATAGCATACCTTGGGGCTTCCTTGCCTGTAGCATATGAGATAGATAGAATTGGCCAAGATACATGAGTATCTGCCATGAATGTGGTGGGTGGTGTTTCCACAGTAATGGTAGTATGCATGACAGGAAAGTTCCCTCCCAGTCAGGGCACACTTCAGCGGTCAAGGACATTTGGCCTCCAATCTTCGGATAAACGTCCTTCAAGGCAGCCTTTAAGATTCACAACAACTTAAAATCGCCGAGCAGAAACTGAGAGTCAAGTGCTGTACCCATGAAGGTGGCCTCAACTGTGATCTTCAGTTCATATTGCTCTTTGTGTGACCCCATCATACTGTTCTGTAAGATCTTCCTTACTATTCTGTTTTGACATGATCACATTGATAACTTGTTGTGCTCTCTCTACCATAATTTGTTTGTACAGTTTTGGATTACTTGTTGCTTTGGTTAAACCCTTAATGTGTGACTCCTATACCTAATAATAGATTATTCCAGCCATTTGGTTTGTCTGCAGCACCACCTTATTTTTAATTTTTTGTAATTATCTTTCTGCCTTAATTAATCAGATTATAGGTCATCCCTTCACGTGTTATTCAGTTGTTGACACTTTACTCACACCATCTGACACTTTTGATCGCCTGCAGAGACATATTAATCGGCCTGTCGACACTCCACTCACATCATTTGTATGATCTTTTGATCTTTCTGATTATAATTTTTGTGCATAGGTGCTCTCTTCATCTGACAAAAGGGCAGAACTCCGAAAGCTTGCGATTCCAAATAAACCTGTTGGACTATAAACTGGTGTCATGTGACTTTTGACCTTATAAAATTGAGATGTGTAGATAGGATTAACAGTCAGAATCTTTTTCCCAGAGTTGAAATGTCTACAATTAGCGGTGTGCATTTGAAGTGAGGGGAAAAGTTCAATAGAGATGTGAGGGCAAGTTCTTTTACACAGTGGTAGGAATCTTGAAATTGTTGCCAGTGGTGGTGGTGGAGGCACATATGTTAGGAATTTTTCAGTCTTTTAGATAAGCACATGAACGTGCAGGGAATGGAGGGATATGGACCAAGGGATTAGTTTGATATGGCATTGTGTTTGACGCAACGTTGTAGGCCAAAGACCAGTTCCTGTGCTGTATGATTCTGTGTTTTATGAGACAAATGGTAGAACCCCTTGGGCTACGATATTTCTATCATTAGCGATTTTGCTTATCTTTTATGTTTGCCTATATTGTCTCTTACTGGTTTGAATTTACTTTTTTATTCCTAGATTCTCAAAATTTTACAGTATAGAAGGAGGCCATTTGTCCCACTGTGTCTGTATTTGCTCCTGAAAGACCTTCCCAGCTTGTCCCATTCTCCATGTTTATCTCCATAGCCCTTTAAATTTCAAATATTAATCCAGTTCTTTTTTTGAAGCCTCCTATTGAACCAGCCTCGACCACTCTCCCAGGCAGCACATTCCAAATCCAACAACTCTGAATAAAGATATTTTTCTTCATTTCCCTCTGGGCTGTCATGCTGATAATCTTGAAATTGTGACCCGTAATTATTGAGATACCAAACAGTGGAAACAAGATATCCTTCTTTACCCTCTCAGAATTGTGAACAATTTTGACCACTTTAATTAGATCTTTTCTTAACCTTCTCTGCTCCAAGGAGAATAAGCCAATTTCTAAAATACAGGGAGAATGTTTCTTCTGGCTAGAGATTCCAGAATAAGTCATTGTCTCAGAATAAGGTTAAAAATCACACAACACCAGGTGATAGTCCAACAGGTTTAATTGGAAGCACTAGCTTTCGGACTGCCGCTCATTCATCAGGTGACTATCACCTGATGAAGGAGCGGCGCTCCGAAAGCTCGTGTGCTTCCAATTAAACCTGTTGGACTATAACCTGGTGTTCTCAGAATAAGAGGTTAGGACACACTTAGGATTGAAATGAGGTTTCTTTATTCAAAAGGTTGTGGATCATTCGAAATGTCTGTTCCAGAGTATTTGAATGAAATTAGCATGCTAATATCCAGGAATTAAAGGTGACAAAACAAACAGTTGTTGTGAACTAACTAATTAGTTATAGTCTGTCTTTTTTTCTTCTTTTTTTTCTCTTGTTTATTTTTTTTTCTTCCCCACACTACCACCTAAGTGCGGTAGTGCTTATTTTATCCCCAGCACCCATGGTGTGTGTGTGCAGGTGTGAGACACAGTGAAAGACAAAGTGATAGTCTGTCTTTTGCTTAATAGCGCTTGTTTATTCTTTATTTCCAATTTAAGGTTTAGCTTTTCCAAAAACATTTTTTTCTCTTTAACAAAAATTCAAATACAATGCAATTTAACTTACTTTGTAAACTCTGGAATAACTCATTAAATAAACTCCAGACATCATAAAAAGAGAGGTAGTTAGAAGGTACCAAGTGGAGCCAGCAGTTTAGGAACTCTGTAGCACAAATATCCACACAGTGATTCACAACACTGTATGGTGGTTCTAAGGCTTTACTGAAGTTGTGAACCGTGTTGAGTTTAAAAAAAATGTTATACTGCCCTGTTCTGATGGGTAGAGGAAGAAAAGACTGGGGGAAAAAAAAGTGAAGAGAGAAGTTGTCTGGGCATCATTACCATCCCTTAGCATTTAGTTACAGAAGCAGTACTGACTTAGGAAAAGTTCATCTGCTTGGGCCTCAGTACCAAACTGGGGTAGTTAAACAATTCTTGCTGCAGGGAAACCTTTCCTGTTTTAAACTCAGGCTTTCATCGAATCTTATTTTTTTCTGGAGTGGGTGTTGGCTGATCCACATGAATCATTTCAGTGTTCAGGCTTTAGTGCTCGGCTTCGTTCACTATGCTCCCTAGTGGTAGAAATTAAGCACCACAGACCAAATTCATTCTGGCATCAGACTTCGAGTGTGGAGTTATCAAACTGTCTGCGTACTGACTAAAGGATTAGTGGCAGGTCTTAATGTATACCTGTGCTACGCTGAAGGTTGCTTGATTTGAAGACTTTTGGCTGTCAGTAAGTACCGTACAATGTGAAACTGAACCTTAACCTAGAAAGGTTGTCAATTCGATCTAAGATGTACACTATTACTAGCTTATCAAACCTCAGTTAAGTTGGTGGCTGGACTGCTCCTTTGGGCCCCTGGTATCCCTGGGCTAGGAAAGGGAAAGATTTAAACTGTATTTCTGATTGCTGTTCAATCACTTCTGCTAAAAAATGTGCATTTGGGATTGTTGGCTGCGACAGCATTTGTGCTGTTAGTGACACTCCCCCACCCATGTCCACTGGTTTTCGATTGTAATTTATACTTGGTTGAAGCATGTTTGCTTGGGGTACTGGGAGCATTGGATACCCGAATGCTGGAATGAATGTTTTTCATAATAATTTGTGATAGTTAATCTTGGTTAAATTACATAAATGCAGACGTTTGAAAATACTTTCAAACTTTCTCAGGATTTCTTTCTTTGGTATGGGTTTCTTTGTGTTTTTGTTTAATATCTTACAAATTGTGAAAATGTACTGCAGTATTTGCAGTTTGAAATTTATGTGCTGGATAGATAGAAGTCTGCTAAACTGACCCTTGCTATTGCCTTTGCCTTCTTAACCCAGCCACTTCTGTATTCTTCAGTCTGCAGGATTTAATGTCATGTGCACTTCACCCATGGCAAAGCACTGCCGGTTGGAAGTCTCCTGAGTACATAGTTCAGTAAAATATTGCTGGTCACAGCATTTTGATTGCTAATTGTGAAATTCCAGTTTATTCAGCAGAATAAGGGCTTGATCAGTGCAGAACATGGTGGCATTTGTGAAATGTCCTGTATGAGAGTAGAACTAATTTGGCCATTAATCCCATGATATATTGGCTACAGGGAGCATATTCCCCAAGCCCGTCCAACAACAAAATTAATCCAGTTAATGGAAGTGTGATCTGTTGGTGGGAATGTGCATGGGCAAGGGTTCTGGTAATCTTGATTTTGACCATGTCCATATTTGCAGAACTCAAAATTAGGACATAACAAAGTATACGATTGTAAAAAATTAAAAACAGAAGTAGGCTGGTTGGCTCCTCTAGCCGTTCAGCATTCAGCAGGGTTCTTGCATCTACTTTTCTGCCATTTCTCTGTAATGCTTGATTCTATTTATCTCAGCCGTAAATATGCACAAGGACTGTGCCCCCACTTCTCTCTGTGCCAACAAGTTCTAAACATGCTCAACTCCCTGAGAGAAGTAATCTCTTCTTATCTCAGTCTTAAATTAATGCCTCTTTATTCTCAGACTATGTCCTCCAGTCCTAGACTCTCCCATGAGGGGTATTATCCACTTGGCATTTACCCTGTCAAGTCCTTTAAGAATTATATATGTTTCGATGAGATCACCTCTCATCCTTCTAAACTGCAGTGAGTAGAGTCCCAACCTGTTTATTAGTCTTTGCTTATAAAGCAGTCCTCCATATAGAGGATCATCTGAATGAGCATTTTCTGAACTATCTCCAGTGAAATATTTCCCCTTAAATAAGGGGACCAAAACTGCTCTCAGTTTTCCAGATGCTCAGTAAGACTTCTGTAAACCAATCCATTGTGAAGGATGAGATTCTGAATACTTGGAAGAGTATTGTAAAATAGGGAAAAGTCAGCATGGTTTCGTCAAGGGGCGGTCAAGCCTGACAAATCTGCTGGAAGGTTTTGAAGAAGTAGGTTAGATCAAGGAGAGCCAATGGATGTTATCTACCTGGACTTCCACGAGGTGCCACACAGGAGGCTACTGAATAAGGTAAGGGCCCGTGCTGTTAGAGGCAAGGTTCTAGCTTGGATAGAAATTTGACTGACTGGCAGAAAGCAAAGAGTGGGGATAAAAGGGCCCTCAGGATAGAAAACAAGTGTTGGGGCCACAACTTTTCATTTTATATTCTTATGATCTAGATGAAGGAACTGAGGGCATTCTGGTGAAGTTTGCAGCTGGTACATAGATAGATAGAGAGACAGGTAGCATTGTGGATGCGAGGAGTTTGCAGAAGGATTTGGACAGGTTAGGAGAATGGGCAAAGAAGTGGCAAATGCAGTGCAAGTTGGGAAAGTGTAAGGTCATGCATTTTGGTGGGAAGAATAGCGGGATAGACTATTTTTGAAATGGGGAGAAAATTCAGAAGTCTGAACTCTAAAGAGACTTGGGAGTTCCCGTCCTGGATTCTTGCAGGTTCAGTCAGTAGCTGGGAAGGCAAATGCAATGATGGTATTTATTTTGAGAGGACTTAAATATAAAAGCAGGAATATACTCCTGAGGCTCGAGAAGGCTGTGGTCAGACCATGTTTGGAGTATTGTGCACAGTTTTGGGCACCATATCTGAGGAAGGATGTACTGGGCTTGAAGTGTGTTCAGAGGACGTTCATGAGAATGGTCCCAGGAATGAAAAGCTTAACATATGAGGAATGTTTGCGGATTCTTGGTCTGTACTGACTGGAGTTTAGATGAATGAGGGGTGTCTAATTGAAACATACAGAATACTGAATGGACTGGGCAGACTGGATGTTGGAAGATGTCTCCATTGGTAGGGGGAGACTAGGACTCGAAGGCACAGCCTTAGAGGAAAGGGAAGACCTTTTAGAATGGAGATAAGGAGAAACATCTTTAGCCAGGCAGTGATGAATCTGTGGAATTCATTACCACACGAGGCTGTGGAGGCCAGGTCATTGAGTATATTGTAGTCCTCCCATACTCGCGGGGAATACGTTCCTGAACCTACCGCAGATAGAAGCAAACCCATTCATTTCAATGGGAAACTTACTTTCCCAGCATCCCCGGTCCCTGGCCCGAACCTATTATAGGGAACCTTAATGTGGAAGGTTCCCTATAAGATATTCAGGCTGAGGTAAACTGCGGAAGACGATTCTGCGGATACAGGGGTCACCCTGTATTTTAAGACTGAGAGAGATAAGTTCTTGAGTATCAAGGGTTACGGGGAGAAAGCGGGAGAATGGGGTTGAAAAGCTTATCAGCCATGATTGAATGGCAGAGCAGACTTGATGGGCTGAATGGCCTAATTTCTGCTCCTGTGTCTTTTGATCTAATCCCCTTGAAATAAGGGCCAACATTCCATTTTTTGGAAATATTTGGAAATGCTTCGAACTTTGAGCTAGCTGTGATTACAGATACTGGTAAGATCAGTTTAATGTTTGATTTTGTTCCTTGATCTAAATGAGCAAATTTATGATGTCTCACTTACATTTGACTGAGCTCAACTGACAGTGTAATTGAAGAGTGAGGTTCTTTCTTTAGGTCTTTGAACAAGAAAGTAAATGAAGAAATGGTGGAGAATGATTTCAAATTATCTTTCCCTCATTTTTCTTTGTGGTGTATTGTCAATGACGATTTTCATTTTGGCAACAGTTCTGTTAAGGTAACAAAATGTTGATGTCCTGCAGATTGAAACTGATTTCCATTTCACTGCTGACTTCCACTTTCTGACCAGTCCCAGCTCTTCAAATGTCTCAGGCCTGGGAGTGGGCAGCTCCCTAATTGGTGCTCCTTCAGTTACCTCTATTAATTAATCAGAGGAAAAGAGCTGTTAGCTGTTTCCTACAGGCCTGGAAGATTCAAACAGCTGCAGCTGTAGCTTCTGCATTTAAACTTGGAGCATAGATGGTAGACATGGAGGGAGACAAGTGAATTGCTGTGGTAGCATTGACAGTAAAAGGTGTGCACCTTGCAGGGAGTTTGGCAAATGGATACAATTGGCAAGGAAGGAAATGGTGGGTACTCAATAATAGACTACGCTGGTAAGTGAACAACAGAAAGGGAAGTTGCACGTTGCTGGGAAATATCTGCTATGGATTTTGTATTTTTGGTTGAGTTTGAAGTTCTTTTGTATGTTAACTATATTGAATTTTCTTTAGTCGACAAAGAGGAAACCTGCATTTGTTACAATGATAAATGCTTGTTGCTTAGGTTAGTTAGAGCTTCAGAACTCAAAGTTGGGCAATGTTTAGAGCTATTTGAAGAAGTACATTTCAGTGTGTTACTTTCTGTCTTTGCCTAGTCTGCACTTTTTGCATGGGGACCTTTTAGTTGTGATGCACGCTGGCTCAGAGCTTGTTTTTACTTTCTTAGCAAGAAAACTGTGAAAGTTTTGATTTGTAAAGTTTAAGTTGGAAAATATCTTGTAATTAAAATCAGGCATTGATCAGCTGTATTAGCGAACACTGACATACTGTGAAAAGTATTGAGGCACAGTAATATTTGACCCAATAAAATAAATTGAAGATAACACAGTGAAATTGAATTTCCAGATAAATTAAAACATGGATGCTACCATAATGAATGATATAATATGTATGTTTCCCAGCACAAATTCGCTGAAATCTGTGACAGTTGATTTGAAATTTGAAAAAAAATCAAATATGACTGCCTCAGAGATTCATCGTGTAATGAAATGAGAACACTTTTTTGGGAAGCTGTATGTTCCTTAGTTGTTTACCAGGCTTACCCCTTTAATACGGCCCCACTGTTGTGGTCACATTTTTTATTTTTCCTTTTTTCCCTAAATTATTACAATCTCCTAACTAAAGATTGAGCTCTTAAATTACAGAAACTGCTGGGATTTAATGTTAGCTGTGTAGTTTTGACGTTTGCAAGACACAGTATACGTTGAGTTAGAGAAGCTAGAGAAGTGATTGCTGGGGCTCTTGCTGAGATATTTGTATCATCGATAGTCACAGGTGAGGTGCCGGAAGACTGGAGGTTAGCAAACGTGGTGCCACTGTTTAAGAAGTGTGGTAAAGACAAGCCAGGGAACTATAGACCGGTGAGCCTGAGCTCAGTGGTGGGCAAGTTGTTGGAGGGAATCCTGAGGGACAGGACGTACATGTATTTGGAAAAGCAAGGACTGATTAGGGATAGTCAACATGGATTTGAGCATGGGAAATCATGTCTCACAAACTTGATTGAGTTTTTTGAAGAAGTAACAAAGAAGGTTGATGAGAGCAGAGCAGTAGATGTGATCTATATGGACTTCAGTAAGGCGCTCGACAAGGTTCCCCATGGGAGACTGATTAGCAAGGTTAGATCTCACTGAATACAGGGAGAACTAGCCATTTGGATACAGAACTGGCTAAAAGGTAGAAGGCAGAGGGTGGTGTTGGAGGGTTGTTTTTCAGATTGGAGACCTGTGGCCAGTGGAGTGCCACAAGGATCGGTGCTGGGTCCTCTACTTTTTATCATTACGTAAATGATTTGGATGCGAGCATAAGAGGTACAGTTAGTAAGTTTGCAGATGACACCAAAATTGGAGGTGTAGTGGACAGCCAAGAGGGTTACCTCAGATTACAACAGGATCTTGACCAGATGGGCCAATGGGCTGAGAAGTGGCAGATGGAATTTAATTCAGATAAATGCGAGGTGCTGCATTTTTGGAAAGCAAATCTTAGCAGGACTTATACACTTAATGGTAAGGTCCTAGGGAATGTTGCTGAACAAAGAGAGCTTGGAGTGCAGGTTCATAGCTCCTTGAAAGTGGAGTCACAGGTAGATAGGATAGTGAAGAAGGCGTTTGGTATGCTTTCCTTTATTGGTCAGAATATTGAGTACAGGAGTTTGGAGGTCATGTTACAGCTGTACAGGACATTGGTTAGGCCACTGTTTAAATATTGCATGCAATTCTGCTCACCTACCTATCGGAAAGATGTTGTGAAACTTGAAAGGGTTCAGAAAAGATTTACAAGGATGTTGCCAGGGTTGGAGGATTTGAGCTATAGGCTGGGGCTGTTTTCCCTGGAGCCTCGGAGGCTGAGGGGTGACCTTATAGAGGTTTACAAAATTATGAGGGGCATGGATAAGATAAATAGGTAAAGTCTTTTCCCTGGGATCAGGGAGTCCAGAACTAGAGGGCCTTGGTTTAGAGTGAGAGAGGAAAAATATAAAAGAGACCTAAGGGGCAACGTTTTCACACCGAGGGTGGTATGTGTATGGAATGAGCTGCCAGAGGATGTGGTAGAGGCTGGTACAATTGCAACATTTAAGAGGCATTTGGATGGGTATATGAATAGGAAGGGTTTGGAGGGATATGGGCCGGGTGCTGGCAGGTGGGACTAGATTGGGTTGGGATATCTGGTTGGCATGGACGGGTTGGACCGAAGGGTCTGTTTCCGTGCTGTACATCTCTATGACTTGCTTTGAAATATTTTTTTCACTATTAATGCATGCAATGAACAGGGATCTCTGACCTTGGAGTGTACCATTCCCCTTTTCTGGTATCTATTTGCTGTTTTGTTCGAGATTGTGCGATGTGTTAAAGGGCCATTATGCAGTGTCCCATTACTTACTGGACTGCTGCCAGTATTAAGTAAGTTCCCCCTTTTACTTGGTGATTTGACATGATGTGTGTTTTCGTTCCCAGCGGCCAAAGGTCACCATTATTTATGATCGGAGTGCATTTCAGGTCATGATGTTGCAGTTTCTCCAGCTCAGGCTTTCGAGCAGATCCTGTGATTCTGGCATTTTGAGCTGTATGACGTGGCTCAAGTTTCAGTGTTTAGGGAGTGAGGTGGGGGAAGAGGAACAGGAAAGTCCTTATCTTAATTTATTGCAAATTGCTGATTGTAACAGCTGTCGATGTTTTGGTTTAGGATTAATTCACTGCATCCACCTTTCCAAACCCTCAATCCCACAGTTTCAAACTGGAAAATATGATGAATAGGAAAGTATCAGTGTGAACACACTCAGATAGCTGCTATTTAAAGGACTGGGTAGTCTAGGCCGAGGAGCTCCCAGGTGGACTTTGGGCCTAGTTTTAATGCATTCGCTATTCCAGCCCAGTTACATCAATAGGTATATTTCTGGATGGGGGGGCCAATCCACAACAAATATACTTAAAAAATTATTCCAGTAATCTGCTTTATGGGGCTGTCTTAAATTCACTATTTCCAGTTATGACTGCTAGTATCAAATCTATAATTGTCAATGTTTCACCCTATTGTTTATACATCAAACCATGTTGTCCACCCTTGATTCATAATATACTTTAGGATTAATGGAGTTATGCTGACATCCTTAGCATAGAATTGTTGGGGAGAAATAACAATATAATAATTTTATTTAATCGGTTAACCTAATACATCTAATAAGAGGGGCACAGTGGGTCAGTAGTTAGCACTGTTGCCTCACAGCCCCAGGGACTTGGGTTTGATTCCAGCCTTGACTGGTAGTCATAGAGTCATACAGCATGGAAACGGACCCTTCGGTCCAACCAGCCCACGCTGAACATAATCACAAACTAAACAAGTCCCACTGGCCCATATCCCTCCAAACCTGTCATATTCATATATCCATCCAAATATCTTTTAAACGTTGTAATTGTCCCCTCATTACCACTTCTTCAGGAAGTTCATCCCACACGTGGACTACCTTCTGTGTAAAGAAAATTGCCTCTGAAGTCTTTTTTAATCTCTCTCCTCTCATCTTCAAAATGTGCCCCATAGTCTTGAAATTCTCCATCTTAGGGAAAGGACAACTACCATCAACTCTATACCTCTCATTATTTTATAAACTTCCATTGGGTCACCTCTCAACCTCCTACATTCCAGTGAACTTCCCCAATGTCCGTGAGGTTTCCTTTGGGTTTCCTCCACAGTCCAAAGATGTGCATGTAGATGGATTAGCCATGGGAAGTGCAGGATTACAAGGAAAGGAAGAAAGTTGGGTCTGTGTGGGATGCTCCACGGAGGGACAGTGTGGACTTGATGGGCTGAATAGCCTGCTTTCACAATGTAGGGATTCTGTGAAGTATTTTGAGATACAGGCAATCATTTGTCGTTGTGATGATTCTACAATACAAAAACAAAACATTGGAGAAACTCAGCAGATCTGGTAACATCTGTGAGGAGAGAAAAAAAGTTCACTTTTGAGTTATACATGATTCTTCACAGACTTTCAAGTCATATTCAACTTGAAACATCAATTCTGTTTCTCCCCAATTTTTTTGAGTATTTCCCACGTTTCTGTTTTTATTAAATTTCCAGCTTCACCCAGAGGTAAAAGAAATAACTTGTGTGTGCATACCATCTTGCACAACATTTGGACATCTCAGAGTGCTTTTTCCCTTATATTGTAGGAATATGGCAACCAAATTGTGCAAAACATGATAACACACATAGCAGTGAAGTATGTGAACAGGTAATCTGCACAGGATACGGAGAGAAATTCCTGTATTTTTCCTTTCATTTGTATCATAGGATCTTTTATGTTCACCGGAGAGGGTATGTAATGCCTCAGTTCATTGTCCAAAAGATCATAAACCTGACAGCGCAGCACTCTTCAGTTCTACTGTAGAAGTGCTGGCCTGAATTCTGTGTTGAATGATTGGAAATACTGATTCAATGTGAGAAGATGGATATGATGCATTTTAAAAACAATACTGGGATTAATCCAGTCTCAGTCATAAAAGATATTTGTAGGAACTTGAAAGGGTTCAGAAGAGCTTTGCAAGAATGTTGCCAGTGTTGGAGGGTTTGAGCTGTAGGGAGAGGCTAAATAGGCTTGAGCCATTTTCCTTGTAGTGTCAGAGGCTGAGGGGTAACCTTAGAGAGGCATGGGTAGAGTGACTAACGAAGGTCTTTTCCATGTGGTGGGGTGGAGTCCAAAACAAGAGGCATAGGCTTAAGGTGAGAGGGGAAAGATCTAAAAGGGACCTAAAAGGCAACATTTTCACGCAGAGGGGGTGCATGTATGGAATGAGCTGCCGGGGAAGTGGTGGAGGCTGGTACAATTAAAACATTTAGAAGGTGTCTGGATGGGTATATGAATAGGAAGAGTTTGCAGGGATATGGGCCAAATGCTGACAAATGGTGCTAGATTAATTTAGTATATCTGGTTGTCATGGTTCCCGCCTCAGGTGACTCTCTGTGTGGAGTTTGCACATTCTTCCCGTGTCTATGTGGGTTTCCTCCGGGTGCTCCGGTTTCCTCCCACAATCTAAAAATGTGCAGGTTGGGTGAATTGGCCATGCTAAAATTGCCCGTAGTGTTAGGTGAAGGAGTAAATGTAGGAGAATGGGTCTGGGTGGGTTATGCTTCGGCAGGTCGGTGTGGACTTGTTAGGCCGAAGTTTCTGTTTCCACACTGTAAGTAATCTAATCTAATCTAATCTAATCTAATCTAATCTAATCATGGATGAGTTGGATATGCTGTCTGTCTCTATGATTCTATCTGTTCAATCAGAATATGCTTGAACTTGTAAAACTAACAGGATTTGACAGTGCTCAAGTTACATTCTGGATAACCTGACACATTCCCCAAACTCTTGTGTTAACCTTAATGTACATTTTGGAATAAAATATTCTGCTTTTGTTTTTCATTGGTGGTGACTCTTTGACTAACATAGTGAAGTCTGGTCTCCACCCTGACTGTGGTAGCCACTCTTATGTGGTCCTACGTCTTGGGTTTGTGAAGACCATTCAGATGTTAAGGCTATAGAACTGACATCAGTTCTAGTAACAAAATCATTTAAAATCACAAATTTTAAAGGGAGTGAATGGGGAGGAACTACATAAGATGAAGATTAGCAAGCGACAGTAGTTAGATCTGAGGAGCTAAATGGGCTGTTTTTATGCTGGAATATTTGTGATTCATCTGATTTCTGCTAAGCAACTTGAAAGAGGAAATGCAACTGATTGTTGGCTCCTGTGCTTAGTGAAGATTGGAATGGTTGTAGCATTTTGATATTACTGCAGCAGAGATGAATACAGTGTTTGAAGGTGGGGGGCAGTTACCAAAATAGGGCAGGACAGGTTGCATTTGGGTAAGGTGTGGTCAGTTGGTCTGGGACATGGAGGTGGGTAGTTGGGTTGGTCATTTAGGGGAGAGGTGAGATGGTTGGATTGTTTGGAGAATGTGGTCAGGTTGATGGCTGTCTGAAGGGTCAGAGAACTGGTGGGCAGGGGTGTCACTTGTGAAGTTACTTAAATGTTGGACCAGGCTAAAGCTGTTACTATCTTTAATCTCCATCTCTCATGGAGGCTTCTTGGAATCAGGAGAATCTTGCATCAGAATTTTAAAATTTTCTGGCAAGGTGGAATATAGCGTGCAATTCTGGTCTCCTTCCTATTGGAAAAATGTTGTGAAACTTGAAACGGTTCAGAAAAGATTTACAAGGATGTTGCCAGGGTTGGAGGATTTGAGCTATAGGGAGAGGTTGAACAGGCTGGGGCTATTTTCCCTGGAGCGTCGGAGGCTGAGGGGTGATCTTATAGAGGTTTATAAAATCATAAGGGGCATGGATAGGATAAATAGACGAAGTCTTTTCCCTGGGGTCGGGGAGTCCAGAACTAGAGAGCATAGGTTTAGGGTGAGAAGGGAAGGATATAAAAGAGGCCCAAGGGGCAACTTTTTCAAGCAGAGGGTGGTACGTGTATGGAATGAGCTGCCAGAGGAAGTGGTGGAGGCTGGTATAATTGCAACATTTAAAAGGCATCTGGATGGGTATATGAATGGGAAGGGTTAGGAGGGATATGGGCCAGGTGCTGGCAAGTGGGACTAGATTGGGTTGGGATATCTGGTTTACAGTTCTACAAGTCCCTAGTTGCCCTACTATAGAAAAGATAGAGGCTTTGGAGAAGGTGCAAAGAAGGTTTACCAGGATGCTGTCTGGACTGAAGGGCTTGTCTTATGAAGAAAGGTTGAATAAGCTAGGATTTTTCTCTCTGGAGAGAAGGAGGAACGGAGGTGACCTGATCGAGGTATACAAGATAATGAGTGGAATAGATAGTCAATAACCAGAGACTTTTCCCCAGGGCAGGATTGACTGGGACGAGGGGTCATAGTTTTCAGATATTAGGAGAAAAGTATAGAGGAGACATCAGAGGTAGGTAATTTACGCACAGAGTTGTGAATGCATGGAATGCATTGCCAAAATGCAAGGAAACAGAAACAAACTTGCAAAATAGATTAATAAATGACATTCAGTGTTCACACTACAAATTAAGGGGTAGTTGAATCCGCTAGGAAGAATTAGGAGACAGTTTCCTCTTTGTAAAATGAGAATCTGAGAGATAGAGGAGCAGGGATTGGGAATTCAGATAATACCTTCAGTATTTCAAAGGATTTCTAACCTAGAATTTTGTGTTGAGATTCTGGAGCAGAGTTCTAATTCCGAGGTTTGAGTGCCACAAGCTGATCCACGGTTGATACCTTGCACAGGCTGGCATTACGGACTAAGAATTTCTATTAAACTGAATGACTAACTTGGAAATAGTCATTTTGGAAGTGATTGTTTAAGTCTTAGTTGATAACATTTAGTTTAGAAAAAGAGTAGCATTGGGAAGAGATTTCTGTCACCTCTAAAGCTGATTTCAAGTTATTACTGCCCTCTCTTGAATTTGCACAGAATTCGAAAATTGATGGGAACTTGTATTATGCACTGAGAACAAAATAAATAAGGGAGGCAGAATACCATACATCCCACAGAGGCTGCTCCACCATTTAATATGATCGTGACTGATCTTGGGATTCAGCTCCACTTTTCTGCCTGCGCTTGTATATCTTGATTCTCCGAAATTCCATAGTCAGATGAGTAAGTAATTCCATCGTAGTTTTTCAAAGCACCACCAGGTGTTCTTTCTTGTTTTAACCAAATTTTGTTTTTCAACCAAGACCACCATAAGTGATTGTGAATATTTATTTCA
Organism: Chiloscyllium plagiosum; assembly: GCF_037043375.1. Classification (NCBI taxonomy): domain Eukaryota; kingdom Metazoa; phylum Chordata; class Chondrichthyes; order Orectolobiformes; family Hemiscylliidae; genus Chiloscyllium; species Chiloscyllium plagiosum. The sequence goes on from NW_028270148.1 coordinate 118,844,923, forward strand.
TTTACTTTTTATAAGATCATGCCCTGCACAACTGGGTACAATCTATGCCTAGATAAAAGTGACCAATTTAAAAAGAATTATTTGATGCCTGCTGACATCCTGAGGATGTGCAATATACTTTCTAAATGCAAATTCGTTGTTAAAACTGTGTAGAGAAGGTGCTATTGATTATTATAGAGTCATAGAGATGTACGGCACGGAAACAGACCCTTCAGTACAATTTGTCCATGCCGACCAGATATCCCAACACAATCAATCCCGCCTGCCAGCTCCTGGTCCATATCCCTCCAAACTCTTCTTATTCATATACCCATCCAGATGCCTTTTACATGTTCCAATTGTACTAGCCTCCACTACTTCCTCTGGCAGCTCATTCCATACACGTACCACCCTCTGCGTGGAAAAGTTGCCCCTTGGGTCTCTTTTATGTCTTTCCCTTCTCACCCTAAACATATGCCCTCTAGTTCTGGACTCCCCCACCCTGGGGAAAAGACTTTGTCTATTTATCCTATCCATGCTGCTCATGATTTTATAAATCTCTGTAAGGCCGCCCCTCAGCCTCCAATATCCAGGGCAAACAGCCTTAGACTGTTCAACCTCTCCCTCCAGCTCAAATCCTCCAATCCTGGCAAAATGCTTGTAAATCTTATCTGGACCCTTTCAAGTTTCACAACATTTTTCCAGTAGGAAGGAGAGCAGAATTGCATGCAGTATTCTAACGGTGGCCTCACCAATGTCCTGTACAGCTGCAACATGACCTCCCAACTCCTGTACTCAATATACTGACCAATAGAGGAAAACATACCAAACACCTTCTTCACTATTCTATCTGCATGTGACTCCACTTTCAAGGAGCTATGAACCTGCACTCCAAGGTCTCTTTGTTCAGCAACACTCCCTAGGACTTTACCATTAACTGTATAAGTCCTGCTAAGATTAGCTCCCCCAAATGCAGCATCTCACATTTATCTAAATTAAACTCCATCTGACACTTCACAGCCCATTGGCCCATCTGATCAAGAATCCGTTGTAACCCGAGTTAACCTTCTTCGCTGTCCACTACACCTCCAATTCTGGTGTCATCTGCAAACTTACTAACTATACCTCTTACACTCCCATCCAAATCATTTATATAAATGATGAAAAGTAGTGGACCCAGCACCGATCCTTGTGGCACTCCACTGGTCTCACTTTGTTGATATGTTTCAGAAATTAAAGTTCAAATGTATAGAATCTACATTTACGATTACTTTTATTTCCAAAATGTTTTAGTTCATGATGTGTTATTTATTAATTCCTGTCAATTCCTGTCAATCAATTAGGTGTGAGGATCCAACTAGAGGCATAGGAAACAAGGGAATTCTGGAGAAAAAGGACCATTGAAGGTTGTCAGATTTTCTGCTGTGATTCAGCAGTGGATATAGGCCTTGACAGTCTGTTATATCATTAAAATATCATGGCCAAAGTCGCAAGTGTGGGAAGAAATATTGACTGTAGCAGTCCACCAAATGAGTTCGGTGACATCATCAGATGGAGATCAGGTATGTTATTAAAAATATTCTAGAGAATCTGAGAATGTTGGCTTTTTCTTTATTTGGTTATACATAGCAAAATGCAATATATTTATGTCTGAGTGTATATCGCTTGAGACTAGTTAGTTAACTTAGGACCATATGGCCAGATGTGGATGATGGCGAATTACCTTGTTTTACCTTGTCTCTCTCTCTCTCTCTCTCTCATTCTGTCTCTCTCTCTCGTTCTGTTTCTCTCTCTCTCAGTCCCCCCTCTCTCTCGGTCCCCCTCTCTCTCGGGTCCCCCTCTCTCTCGGTCCCCCCTCTCTCTCGGTCCCCCTCTCTCTCGGTCTCTCTCTCTCGTTCTCTCTCTCGTGTTCTGTCTCTCATGTTCTCTCGCTCCCTGTCTCTCTCATTCTCTCTGTCTCATTCTCCCCCTCTCTCTGTCCCGTTTCTCCCCCCCCCCTGGTCTCTCCCCCATCTGTCTCGTTCCCTTTCTTTCCCTCTGTCTTGTTCCCTCCCCCCGTCTCGTTCCCCCCCTCCCCCCCCGTCTTCGTTCCCTCCCCCCTCCCCCCGTCTCGTTCCCCCCTCCCCCCGTCTCGTTCCCCCCCTCCCCCCGTCTCGTTCCCGCTCTCTCTCTCTCTCTCTCTCTCTCTCTCTCTCGTCTCGTTCTCTCTCTCTCTTGTCTCGTTCCCCCTCTCTCTCTCTCTCTCTCTCTCTCTCTCTCTCTCGTCTCGTTCCCCCCCTCTCTCTCTCTCTCTCTCTCTCTCTCTCTCTCTCTCGTCCTCGTTCCCCCCCTCTCTCTCTCTCTCTCTCTCTCTCTTGTCTCGTTCCCCCTCTCTCTCTCTCTCTCTCTCGTCTCGTTCCCCCCTCTCACTCTCTCTCTCTCTCTCTCGTCTCGTTCCCCCTCTCTCTCTTTCTCTCTCTCTCTTGTCTCGTTCCCCCTCACTCTCTCTCTCTCTCTCTCTCTCTCTTGTCTCGTTCCCCCCCTCTCTCTCTCTCTCTCTCTCTCTCGTCTCATTCCCTCTCTCTCTCTCTCTCTCTCTCTCCTCTCTCTCTCTCTCTCCTCTCTCTCTTGTCTCGTTCCCCTCTCTCTCTCTCTCTCTTTTGTCTCGTTCCCCCCTCTCTCTCTCTCTCTCTCGTCTCGTTCTCTCTCTCTCTCTCTCTCTCTCTTGTCTCGTTCTCCTCTCTCTCTCTCTCTCTTGTCTCGTTCCCTCTCTCTCTCTCTCTCGTCTCGTTCCCTCTCTCTCTCTCTTGCCTCGTTCCCTCTCTCTCTCTCTCTCTCTCTCTCTCTCTCTCTCTTGTCTCGTTCCCCCCCTCTCTCTCTCTCTCTCTTTCTCTTGTCTCGTTCCCCCTCTCTCTCTCTCTCTCTCTCTCTCTCTCTCTCTCTCTCTCTCTCTCTCTCTCTCTCTCTCTCTCTCGTCTCGTCCCTCTCTCTCTCTCTCTCTCTTGTCTCGTTCCCTCTCCTCTCTTGTCTCGTTCCCTCTCTCTCTTGTCTCGTTCCCTCTCTCTCTCGTCTCGTTCCCTCTCTCTCTCTCTTGTCCTCTCTCTCTCTCTCTCTCTCTCTCTCTCTCTCTCGCTCTCTCTCTCGTCTCGTTCCCTCTCTCTCTCTCTCTCTCTTGTCTCGTTCCCTCTCTCTCTCTCTCTCTTCTTGTCTCGTTCCCTCTCTCTCACTCTCTCTCTCTCTCTCTCTCTCTCTCTCTTGTCTCGTTCCCTCTCTCTCTCTCTCTCTCTCTCTCTTGTCTCGTTCTCTCTCTCTCTCTCTCTCTCTCTCTCTCTCTCGTCTCGTTCCCTCTCTCTCTCTCTCTCTCTCTTGTCTCGTTCCCTCTCTCTCTCTTTCTTTCTTGTCTCGTTCCCTCTCTCTCACTCTCTCTCTCTCTCTCTCTCTCTCTCTCTTGTCTCGTTCCCTCTCTCTCTCTCTCTCTCTTGTCTCGTTCTCTCTCTCTCTCTCTCTCTCTCTCTCTCTCTCTCTCTCTCTCTCTCTCTCTCACTCGTCTCGTTCCCTCTCTCTCTCTCTCTCTCTTGTCTCGTTCCCTCTCTCTCTCTCTCTCTCTTGTCTCGTTCCTTCTCTCTCTCTCTCTCTCTCTCGTCTCGTTCTCTCTCTCTCTTGTCTCATTCTCTCTCTCTCTCTCTCTTGTCTCGTTCTCTCTCTCTCTCTCTCTCTCTCTCTCTCTCTTGTCTCGTTCCTCTCTCTCTCTCTTGTCTCGTCCCCCTCTCTCTCTCTCTTGTCTCGTTCCCTCTCTCTCTTCTCTCTCTCTTGTCTCGTTCCCTCTCTCTCTCTCTCTCTCTCTTGTCTCGTTCCTCTCTCTCTCTGTCTCGT